>NC_064630.1:199661792-199964823 GCF_023864275.1 Schistocerca cancellata
TTTTAACACCCGAAGTTCAAGTAAAATATAAGTGCCGTGCGACTTCACATGACGATTGTTCACTAACACGTTGACTGCAGCACGCATAGTGATGGATGTTTCACTGCCAGTCCAGGACACTGCGTCATGCGCGACGGTCTCTTGTGGCCGCCGGCGTCCTGATGGCAGTCAACGAGTTAAACAAAATAAAATTTCTAGTGCAAGAAAACTTACTGGTGATAAAGTTTCTGTCTGCCATGACTTCCACCATTGTTATGGTCCAACCTAAGCCGCCTATAGTCCAGTCTATTGCGAAGGGTCTTTTTTTTTTCAGTGGTGTTACCAGAGCTGAAAGAGGTCCGTTCATGCGTGTTAAAAATGGACTCCAAAACTGAGAATCTAACCCATACCTTGCGCATACGAAATTGGCGTGAGTCCAATTGTCCCCTGAAGTCCACAGACGGCAGGGTCACCATTACGTTGTAACGGAAGATATACCACGCTGTATGAGAGTTCTCCCTGGCTTCCTGGAGTTGGATTCCAGCCCGTTCTCTTAATTCATTTCCCTACTCATTCCATTCACCAGCTACCTCGCTTACTCAGTGCGTGCTTTAGACAAGCCGTGCCTCCACAAATCCGGCAGTTCAATACTATTTTGTATCGTATTCAAGTAACAGTCGAAACCAGTTTTTATGTGGTTTTGCCACCACTAATCGGATGCGATTAATTTCTGAAACATTTTGAGAGCTTAAAAATCCACTTGTCTATTGCCTGTAGCTCTCTTTCATGAGCGAGTTTGGACACGTAAATTGTGCTAGTCTTCTGTCATCGTAATGTTTAGCTTCTTCTTGCCATCCTAGCTCCGATTCGCAGCCGTTTAGAAATTTTCAGTATTCCAACGAATTCTTAGCTCGAGAAATGCGATTGCAGAGTATTAAGTTACCAATTACTTCGATTATTACCGTCATTCTCTTCATTCGCCTGCTACTACAGGAGTACTTCCAAACAGCATTTAACGCTCTTTTGTCATTTTTAGAAGCAATTTCCCAAAAACATATATTCAGTTTTATCCACATCTAAGGGATTCTTCTGGAATTCATATCGGACATCTCCAATTATTCTTTGATTTCATTAAAACTAAATTTATTGAAGGCATTAGTTGATAGCAGATTTCACCCTGAATTACTTCATTTATTTGTACTTCCCTTAGCACCCCACTGTACTCTGTTCATCATAAGAATAAATCTAATGTTAACATTACAACATGAATTCTTCCGCGTTTGCTTGAATTTCGTTGGATTTCGTTTCACATGTAGCAGAAGCCAAGCTGCGACCAGTACAGTCAAGTACGAACTTAAGGATACCTTTTATGCACTGAGCTATAACGTACGGGATAAGAGCTTTACCGGCGGATTAAACTTGGGCAGCACTGGCCAACCACCGGCCCCACTAACCTGTAATGATGTGAGCAACTGCAGTTCAGAAATAAAAAGAGAAGGGCAAAGAAACAATATAGCTTCGAATGTAACTTAATTTTTAAAGAGAATGAAATAATATTCGGCCAACTCCTGCACTGCCACGCGTTTCTTAGGTGACCAGACGGAAAGAATAAAACTATCTCGTTCTCATCTGACATAGTGCTCTAATTACAAACAAGAGGGATGAAAATTCCGCCGGCTGGGGTGGCCGAGCGGTTCTAGGCTCTACAGTCTGGAACCGCGCGACCGCTACGGTCGCAGGTTCGAATCCTACCTCGGGTATGGCTGCGTGTGATGTCCTTAGGTTAGTTAGGTTTAAGAAGTTATAACTTTTAGGGGACTGATGACCTCAGAAGTTAAGTCCCATAGTGCTCAGAGCCATTAGAACCATTTTTGATGACAATTCCTAACTTAAACGCAGGGTAATTTTTCTAGCGAGCTATGTGTAATGTAGAAGCATACTGAGGGATTTCATCGTACTGTTGAATACTGAAGACACTGAAAGTATTAATAACAGTCAGTCTTAGCTCTTTTCTTATCCGAAACCGAGAAATACATTTCGGTTCTGGAACTGCCATCTGCTACGTTGATAACGAGTCGATCAACAACAGAATCCCCGAAGTCACTCAGGCGCCGCATTTTCTCCTCTTCTTTTATGACGTGCCGTTCTGTATCCCGCCAGCGTTCGGCAGTGACATGTGAAAAAGCTGTATGCTTTAGTTCCAGTACGTCTGGCAGCTTAACGGTCTTGTTATTTCTCGGGCCAGATCCCTTAACTTGGCTACAGATCAGTTCTGTTAGGCTAATATTTTAATGGTACAGTGGCAAATGTAAAAATCCAGCATTTGTGTAGTGGGCTTGATGCTGTGAAAATAATTGTTTTTCATGTTTCTGCGACTCTTATCTACGTCTGTGGTATAAAACAATGGACATAGTCCAGATAAAGAGTATTTGGTCTTTCATCTTTGCCTTAAAAATTAAATTGTTATGTTTTCTTAATTTAAGCAACCTTTATTAACAGTCTTTCAAAAAATATCGGTAACTGAGAATTTATATTTGAAATGAAAACAGGAATTTCGCATGCAAAATGTAATTAAAAACAAGAAGACGTGTATATTCATAAAAATGATGATGAATTTTACAATTACGAGATGTAGGTATTTCAAATCGAAACAAGAAAAAAAAATTAACACAGGCAAGACTTCAACCTGTGCGATATAACTCTAATGTGCAGTTATGAACTCCTGTATCTAACACAGGCCCTTCAAAAACTTCAGAGTCGATTATCCCTGTAAATTAATGACAAACGTAAAGAACAACCTATTTCTCGGCACTTTTTAACCGTGTCCCACGCGCTTGTTTCACTACGGAACAGAAAGCAGCCTCAGCCATTTTCATGCTGCTGTATTAACAGCGCGACAATCAGAGCGCAACAGTGCAGAGGCTGTGACTATACATGACTTGTGAAATAACTACACAGCAAAAGCGTCATCAAAAAAACGTTGATGGCTGTTAATACATTTGAATATCTTTAAGTTTCGTTTAACGTAACTTAGTAATAGCATACCTAATGCATAATTAGGAGCTACTTCCCAGAGCGTAACAACACCTGACCAATCATCGCGTTTGTGTTCGTGTACATCAGGTTTATTCTTATGATGAACGGAGCATAGTTAAAAGTTTACGTTTTCGCGGAAACATTTTCAATTTGGTGTCTGCTTCAACAATATACAGAAATATTTCACAGTTATAAACTTCACGGCCAAACCAGGAACCTCAGACTTAGCCATCAACCAAAAATTCTAATTATTTGAACGCAGTTTCATTTATCTGACTCGGCGAAGATTGTGGTTTGCAGTGCTCTTTCTCGCTGGCAAATACGCAAGTGACTTGTTGAGCACCGTAACTACACTATAACAGTAATTAAGTTTGCAAGCAATGGGTGCGGACTACAGAATGTATCAGTACCACTGCATTTCCCTGCCGTTTTTACACTCTAGTAACGTGGGGATTATTGCCTGATGTCGTAACACATTTAATATCATCATGTCGCTTTTTATTGTCAGTGTTTTTCGTATGTTCCTTGTTTTCGGTGATTCTGTGGAGAAATTCCTCAATCCTTACGAGTCCACCCAATTTTCGACATTCGTTTGTAGCATCACATCTCAAACGCTTCGGTTCTCTTCTGTTCCGGTTTTGCCACAGTCTATGCCTCAGCGCCATACAATGCTGCGCTCCAAACGTACGTTCTCAGACGTTTCTTCCACAAATTAAGCCCTGTATTTGATGCCAGTAGAATTCCTTTGGTCAGGAATGCCATCTTTGTCTGTGCTAGCCTGCTTTTTACAACGTCGTTGTTTCGTCCGTCGTGGGTCATTTTGCTTCCAACATTCTTACTAAATTATTTAATTTCGAATGTGTCTCATTATTTAAAGAGATCGGTTCTCATATCAGGACAGATCTCATTACTTAAAGCGGCACATGTTCCCCTATTCTCGTGACAATCTGAGATTTCCGCTCTTCTAATGTCAAAGGTCTGTTAAACGCTTGGGAGATTATTTCTCCAACGTTTGAGGGGTATATTGTTTTCAAAGAAGATGCATTTGAAGAAAATGTTCCGATATAGAGGCACACTTCCAGAAATTGGTGATCACCCGTCAGCGTAGGGGAATGGAGGTAGTGTGTGTAACTACTCGATAAGAATGTACACTACTGGCCATTAAAATTGCTACGCCACGAAGTTGAAATGCTACAGACGCGAAATTTAACCGACAGGAACAAGATGCGGTGATATGCAAATGATTATCTTCATTACCTTTCCAGAGCATTCACACTAAGTTGGCGCCGTTGGCGACACCTACAACGTGCTGACATGAGGAAAGTTTCCAACGGATTTCTCATACACAAACAGCAGTTGACCGGCGTTGCATGGTGAAACGTTGTTGTGATGCCTCTTGTAAGGAGGAGAAATGCATACCATCACGTTTCCGACTTTCATAAAGGTCGGATTGTAGCCTATTGCGTTGCGGTTTATCGTAACGCGACATTGCTGCTCGCGTTGGTCGAGATCCAATGACTGTTAGCAGAATACGGAACGCCGTGCTGGATCCCAACGGCCTCGTATCACTAGCAGTCGAGATGACAGGCATCTTATCCGCATGGCTGTAACGGATCGTGCAGCCACGTCTCGATCCCTGAGTCAACAGATGGGGACGTTTGCAAGACAACAACCATCTGCACGAACAGTTCGACGACGTTTGCAGCAGAATGGACTATCAGCTCGGAGACCATGGCTGCAGTTACCCTTGACGCTGCATCACAGACAGGAGCGCCTGCGATGGTGTACTGAACGACGAACCTGGGTGCACGAATGGCAAAAAAGGCATTTTTTCGGATCAATCCAGGTTCTGTTTACAACATCATGATGGTCCCATCCGTGTTTGGCGACATCGCGGTGAACGCACATTGGAAACGTGTA
This sequence comes from Schistocerca cancellata, assembly GCF_023864275.1. Lineage (NCBI taxonomy): Eukaryota > Metazoa > Arthropoda > Insecta > Orthoptera > Acrididae > Schistocerca > Schistocerca cancellata. The sequence continues at coordinate 199,666,728 of NC_064630.1, forward strand.
TTCGTCATCGCCATACTGGCGTATCACCCGGCGTGATGGTATGGGGTGCCAATGGTTACACGTATCGGTCACCTCTTGTTTGCATTGACGGCACTTTGAACAGTGGACGTTACATTTCAGATCTGTTACGACACGTCACTCTACCCTTCATTCTATCCCTGCGAAACCCTACATTTCAGCAGGATAATGCACGACCGCATGTTGCAGGTCCTGTCAGGGCCTTTCTGGATACCGAAAATGTTCGACTGCTGGCCTGGCCAGCACATTCTCCAAATCTCTCACCAATTGAAAACGTCTGGTCAGTGGTGGCCGAGCAACTGGCTCGTCACAATACGCCAGTCACTACTCTTGATGAACTGTGGCATCGTGTTGAAGCTGCATGGGCAGCTGTACCTGTACATGCCATCCAAGCTCTGTTTGACTCAATGCTCAGGTGTATCAAGCCCGTTATTACGGCCAGAGGTGATTGTTGTGGGTACTGATTTCTCAGGATCCATGCACCCGAACTGCGTGAAAATTTAATCACATGTCAGTTCTAGTATAATATGTTTGTCCAATGAAAACCAGTTTATCATCTGCATTCCTTCTTGGTGTAGCAATTTTAATGGCCAGTAGCGTAGAAAGTTGCTGTAGCATTAGTGACTCAGTGTAGACACCGTCACTACTATGAATAAATTGTTTATTTTGCCACATTATTGTAGTCGGTAGCAGTAAAAACTAATAATATTTTAATAACACTCACGGTAGGAGCACTGGTCCACTACAGCTGCAGTTAATGAGCATACTGCCGCTATCCCATACATTGTTGTTTTCTTCAGTCCTGGGACTGGTTTGATGCAGCTCTCCATGCTACTCTATCCTGTGCAAGCTTCATCTCCCAGTACTTACTGCAACCTACATCCTTCTGAATCTGCTTAGTGTATTCATCTCTTGGTCTCCCTCTACGATTTTTACCCACCACGCTGCCCTTCAATGCTAAATTTGTGATCCCTGGATGCCTCATAACATGTCCTACCAACCGGTCCCTTCTTCTTGTCAAGTTGTGCCACAAACTCCTCCCCAATTCTATTCAATACCTCCTCATTAGTTATGTGATCTACCCATCTAATCTTCAGCATTCTTCTGTAGCAATCCCATACATACGTATTGCGAAATGAACGGTATGATATGGACTGATACTTTGGGCATATAAAGAAGTGGTCAGATTAACGCTTCTTCCTATTCATTATTCGTCAGTGGAATAGAAAAAGTAGCAATGTAACTAGCGCAAGCTGTACTCCATGTAAACAAATTTTAGGGAATTAAGTACTGGACTCGCATTCGGAAGGACGACGGTTCAATCCCGCGTCCGGCCATCCTGATTTTAGGTTTTCCGTGATTTCCCTAAATCGCTCCAGGTAAATGCCGGGATTGTTCCTTTGAAAGGGCACGGGCGACTTCCTTCCCCGTCCTTCACTAATCCGATGAGACCGATGACCTGGCTGTCTGGTCTCCTTCCCCAAAAACAACAACAACCCAACGTCTTTTTGTACTGGCCACAGCAGCAATAATTAACGCGATTGATCAGCTGACGTAACAAGTCCAAAAGACCATTCACAAACGGATTTCTGGCCTGAAAAGTTGATCTTCCACGTTTTACATTTTTACTGTCATTTTATCTGACCTTCAGTTCGCTTACTAGTTTTTGTTTGTTCGGATACGTGCAATCGTAAGCAGCGATAATCCACTGAAACATTATGTGTCTAATCGGACCCTGCTTTTGCTGTCGGTAACTGAACAGATGCGGTTTCTGGCAGTAAGAATGAGGATTATCCCACAAACGTCGCATAGTCATCCAAAATACGACAGATCAGCCAGCTCTCTGGCGCAGCTGAGAGCTGGCCCGAAGACGCGTGCAGAATGAAAGCTGCAGCAACCGGAAGAACGAGGCATCCGTCTTAGTTTCTATGCAGCTTGGCTGTTTCTGCTTGCGCCGATTTTCAGGAGATAATCTTAACCGTCGGAGAGAGAAGTTTCATATTTCGCGTACAGTTTTGAACAGAGCTGAGCCGTAGAACATTTCTGGCCAGGCTGCACCTCTAGTGCAATGAAGCTGGTGTTTCCAGACATTCGTCCCACCAGACAGTAGTGACAGTACATTGCTTCCCGGAACGACCATTCTGAGCACGTTACGAAACACGAGGAGTTTTCCCTTTTGTGAAAGGCGGCTCCCGTGGAGAGAGATGGCGCGATGTTTTGATTCTCATTAACGTTTACGGCTCGATTGAGATGTGGCGGTGCCGCCGGCTGCGCCCTTAGAGCCTGTAAATAACGCCGCTCCCGCATTCTTTACGGGCCCTGAAAGCGCGCCCAATTGTTCTCGCGTGCTGCGACGCCTAAAATGACATAAATACTAAATAAAAATATATCACCCGAAGAATTTACTCGCCGCCCTCGCAGCACTTAACTGGTCATAGTTAAAAGCCCCCGTCGTTGCGTCTCCATTTACGCGGAGCCCCATTAAAAGGGAGTGGTGTAAATCTCTGCCCTGAGTTACGGCGTTCCTCTTTGCAGTATTACCGTGCCTCGCAAGTAAATGGGTTACAAGAAAAAAGAGGAAGGTATAAGTCCGGATGGATGCCTCCTCCCGTTTACGGCTGCGGATTGACGCGGCGTCATTAATAACACGGACCGGGCGCTGCGGTTATGCTTTGGAAGACTAGACCTGAGTATCACGAGTCGTGGCTCCGTTGCACAACTCTTCTTTGGTCCAACGCTGTCCTTATCTCGAATATTCTTTGAAGAAAAAGTTAGTCAGCACACTTCGGTAGCTTATGAAACTCAGACGAAGAGCTGACTGTTAGAATTTTCTTTGGATGTAAAGTTACATCACGATTCAAACGGTTCTCATTACGGAATGTATTTTGAAAAAGTAATACCTGATCATTTACTCGGACGCAGTGTATCAGTATATCAAGAAAAGAAAGAAAAACGATCCTTTAAGATTCAGTACACTTCAAATTGATCTACGCAGTACACAAAATATGTGACGTATATAGAAACATGTCCATTACGATTATCCGGGCTGTTATGCCATGGTCGGTTGATGAATTCTGTGGTGATTCCCAACGTTTCGTCTCCGACTGCGGGAGACATCTTCAAGGGGGTCCGTAGCTCGATGATGATGATGATGATGATGATGATGTTTGGTTTGTGGGGCGCTCAACTGCGTGGTTATCAGCGCCCGTACAATTACCCAATCTTTGCTCAGTCCAATTTCGCCACTTTCCTGGATGATGATGAAATGATGAGGACAACACAAACACCCAGTCATCTCGAGGCAGGTGAAAATCCCTGACCCCGCCGGGAATCGAACCCGGGACCCCGTGCTCGGGAAGCGAGAACGCTACCGCGAGACCACGTCCGTAGCTCGATGGAAGGTCCAACACACACTGGCTCGCTACTGACTGCCGCTAAATTGTGTGTCTACATTTTAGTATGTAGAGACGTAGGTACGAGTAGGCCTAACACTTTGAGGGTTCCCTACAAACTTGGTTATGTACATAGCTAATCCATCGCAGAAGAATCTGGACTATTTTTGCCTGTTATCGACAGTGGTACTGGCAAGATATCGGTTCCGAGAATTCTGAAACTTTAGATATTGTTTTAATTTTAAGATTGAAATTGGATAACAAATGGCAAACGAAATATTTTTTCGTGTGATGAATTACAAACCAACACTTCTCTGATTTTTCATTAGTTTTACTGTTAAACCTTATTTCTTACCAAATTTCATGATTCTTGGTCAACGGGAAGTACCCCACACGTTTCGATGAGTGAATTTGCGAATATCAAACTACGTGACGTAAATGGCCGCATCTTTTTATTGCATTGACTTATAAGCTTCATTATTTTACAGCATCAAGGAACTGTAGATCTTACTATGCGACATAAATGTCAGCTTGATACGTTTGTCCAATCATGAGAAAAACGATGGACGAACAGGGAGACAATCGGACGAAAAATGATAAAAAACTTTCGTGTGATATAATTAGAAATTAAATTTTTACATCTTTCCCTTTACTTTTACTGTGAAACCTTGCTGCTTACCAAATTTCACGATCTACGTCAAAAGGGTCAAAAGGAATTACGCTATAGGTTTTGTTGAGTGAGTTTACTGACACCAAAATAAGTGACATAAAGAGCCGTATCTTTTGATTGCACTGACTTCGAAGCATAAGTTTACTTGCCCTAAGGGATGACAAAGTTTAGTAAATGACATAAATTTCAAGTTGATACTTCTACCCGTTCCTGTGAAAAAGGGCTTTTAACAGTCGGACGGACAGACAGACAACAGACAGACAAAATAGCAATTCTGTAGGGTCCCATTTTTATCGACTCGAGGTACGGAAACCTACAAGCCATGTAAATGCAAATTCTCCAAGTTCTCAACATTATTTAAACTGTACTTTGAAAAAACTTTCCAGATGTACGCACATTATTAGTAATACCGCACAAAAACAAGTGGATAACATCAAACTAGGGATGTCATTAAACAGGAGACAGTGAGACAAACAAATGCAGAATAACATACCGATAAGTATGAGGAACAAAATAATAAATGATTCACAGGACCTAGCAACCTGTATGACAGGATTTTCAGGTATTGCAAAGAAATTGCAGCAACAGTTTCCAAAAACAAACAATTGTGTCCTAATTGCAATGGTATTATTACTATCCACAGAACATGAACAAAGTAATATTGTACAAACTCTAAAAAAAAAAGAAAAATCAGCAGGCTCAGGGGACTTTCGAGAGTTGTGGCTTTGCTAACGAAAGGTGGTGCAGAAGATACAGAAAACTTCCTGCCCATTTCCCTGCGACCATCATTCTTAAAAGCAATGTAATCAGTTATAAATTTAACCTTCCAGGTAAATCACAGTTTGGTTTTCGAAGCGATAGTACAGAATCAGGCACAGTAGCATTCACGTAAGTGGTACTAGATGCTCGAACATGTAGACTTTCGAAGACTTTTGATACTGTTGACCAGGTCTACTGAATAAGCGAGAATCATTAGGAATTAGAGGCGTAGCTAAAGCTGGTTCCGACCATATTTAGTAAATAGGATTCAAGAAATTAGAGATAACACCACCTTCCGGTAAGGCTAAAATTGTAATGAAACACTCAGCAGAACCAAAATACACTAATATAACTCGTTTAAATCCATGAGGTGGGTGCCAAGAATGGAGATCAGAAATAGGGTGTTCACATGCGCTTCAAACTCGCTAGCGGGTCCTATGACACCATCTTCAATCTCGCCATCTCAATGTTCTCGGAATCTCGACTCGCCAGTGCCCGCCGCTGCTCATTTACTTAATAATCCGTCACTTGAGTCGTTTATAGGGTACAAGAGGACTACAGCGTAGAAAGGAGAGCGAAGGCATTGCCGCTACACACCATAGAGTTGGACATGGCGGTGACTATTTATCCATTGACCAATCAAGTCGCAGTGAAGATTGTTCTGTTTATATGTAAAGTTGTAAGTATGTACGTACATATTTATATATTTATATGTATGCGTATGTATATATGTACGTATGTATATCTTGAAGTATATATTTATACTTATCAGAGGTTGCCAAATGAAAAGCGAACACTCGCCACAATGGGGCCATGGAATGCTTCCATTCTAAAGTAATCACCACACATGTGCAAACGTTTATCCCACAGGGAGATGAGACGATCAGCTCCTGTTTGGTAGAACGTGGTCGGCCTCTGACGGATCCACAGTCGCATCCATTCTTGCACTTCCTCGTTTGACTGAAACCGATGTCCACGCTCTTCAGATCGCCAGAGATGTGAAACTCTCACGGTGATAGATCCAGGCTATATGCGGAAGAATGCTGCTCACACTGGCTGTACACAGTATACTGCAGCGTTTCCCAACCACACTGCTGAAGCGTAGCATTCGTCCGATTGGCAGTGTGGGAGCGGTCGTTATCGTGCGAGAGGATGACTGCGACCGACAGCATTCCGACAGCCCGGGGGCAAACGGCAAAGGCAGAAGTGTAAACATCTCGTATCTCCCCCGCCAAAGAAATCTAAAGCTGTTCACGCAAGTTCCGGTAAGGTCATGATAACCTCCTCCTTAGAGAGGGGCTCTCTATTCGTCTAGTTCCACGAACGAGGAACCGCAATCACTGCGAGGAGCACCAGGAAGACACTTCGCATAAACTGCAAAGTCAAGGCATCCTGGAATCATCCTGTTGCACGATAATCCCCACCCCAGACTGCTAATCAGACGAAGGTTACGCTTCAACGATTTCGTTGGGAAATACTGCGACGTCCTCTATACAACCAGGATCTTTCACCGTTTGATTTTCACGTCTTTTGTGACCTGAAGAAAACATGCGTCACGTCGGTTTCAGTGCAAGAGTTGGTGCTGGGGTCCATCCGTCAGAGGCCGACCGCGTTCTACCAAACAGGAATTGATCTTCCATCTTACAGTGAGGTAAACGTCTCAATGCGTGTGGTGATTGTTTCAATGAAATGATTCCATGGTCCACTGCGGCGGGTGGTCGTTTTTCATTTGGCTGCTCTTTGTGTATGATATGTAACAATGTATGTATGTATATATACACTCCTGGAAATTGAAATAAGAACACCGTGAATTCATTGTCCCAGGAAGGGGAAACTTTATTGACACATTCCTGGGGTCAGATACATCACATGATCACACTGACAGAACCACAGGCACATAGACACAGGCAACAGAGCATGCACAATGTCGGCACTAGTACAGTGTATATCCACCTTTCGCAGCAATGCAGGCTGCTATTCTCCCATGGAGACGATCGTAGAGATGCTGGATGTAGTCCTGTGGAACGGCTTGCCATGCCATTTCCACCTGGCGCCTCAGTTGGACCAGCGTTCGTGCTGGACGTGCAGACCGCGTGAGACGACGCTTCATCCAGTCCCAAACATGCTCAATGGGGGACAGATCCGGAGATCTTGCTGGCCAGGGTAGATGACTTACACCTTCTAGAGCACGTTGGGTGGCACGGGATACATGCGGACGTGCATTGTCCTGTTGGAACAGCAAGTTCCCTTGCCGGTCTAGGAATGGTAGAACGATGGGTTCGATGACGGTTTGGATGTACCGTGCACTATTCAGTGTCCCCTCGACGATCACCAGTGGTGTACGGCCAGTGTAGGAGATCGCTCCCCACACCATGATGCCGGGTGTTGGCCCTGTGTGCCTCGGTCGTATGCAGTCCTGATTGTGGCGCTCACCTGCACGGCGCCGAACACGCATACGACCATCATTGGCACCAAGGCAGAAGCGACTCTCATCGCTGAAGACGACACGTCTCCATTCGTCCCTCCATTCGCGCCTGTCGCGACACCACTGGAGGCGGGCTGCACGATGTTGGGGCGTGAGCGGAAGACGGCCTAACGGTGTGCGGGACCGTAGCCCAGCTTCATGGAGACGGTTGCGAATGGTCCTCGCCGATACCCCAGGAGCAACAGTGTCTCTAATTTGCTGGGAAGTGGCGGTGCGGTCCCCTACGGCACTGCGTAGGATCCTACGGTCTTGGCGTGCATCCGTGCGTCGCTGCGGTCTGGTCCCAGGTCGACGGGCACGTGCACCTTCCGCCGACCACTGGCGACAACATCGATGTACTGTGGAAACCTCACGCCCCACGTGTTGAGCAATTCGGCGGTACGTCCACCCGGCCTCCCGCATGCCCACTATACGCCCTCGCTCAAAGTCCGTCAACTGCACATACGGTTCACGTCCACGCTGTCGCGGCATGCTACCAGTGTTAAAGACTGCGATGGAGCTCCGTATGCCACGGCAAACTGGCTGACACTGACGGAGGCGGTGCACAAATGCTGCGCAGCTAGCGCCATTCGACGGCCAACACCGCGGTTCCTGGTGTGTCCGCTGTGCCGTGCGTGTGATCATTGCTTGTACAGCCCTCTCGCAGTGTCCGGAGCAAGTATGGTGGGTCTGACACACCGGTATCAATGTGTTCTTTTTTCCATTTCCAGGAGTGTATATATGTCGCATGTGTATTAATGTTTGTCCACATATTTGCAAATACACACATACAGGGTGTTCCAGAAGGGACGGCCAATATTCAGGTATATGCAGGATCCATCATTTGAAGCAAAAAAGTCTAGTAACATGTGTTCTAAACCGTACCTTAAGAGCTGTGAGCATTTATTCGATACTACGAAATAAATCTCTTCTATGGAAGTACCATGCTTCCTATATTTTGAGAGTTGGTAGGATAGACCAAAACATGAAAAAATATCCAGTAAACATGGGCTCTAAAGTGGATACCGTAAGAGCTACGAGAACTTCTTCAGTAGAAGAGATGTGTTTCAAAGTAGCGAAGATGAACAAGTGCTGATAGCCCTTCAGGTATGCATTATAGAGCCCACGTTTAGTACACGATTTGTTCTTGTTTTGGTCCACACCTCCTCCTCTCAAAATATGGAAAGCAAAGAGCTTGCAGGAGAAGGGATTTGTTTCACAGTATCAACGATGAAGAAATGCTTTTTAGAGGCCCCGCCTACTAGACTGTTTTGTATGGTATGACCGGTCCTGTCATATCCATGAATGTTGCCCATTTTAACTTAGACACACTACATAAGTATACAAAATTCGAAGACTGCCGTAAATTTATTTAATAAGATTTACAGTCATTTTGTTTGCAATGAACGAACTTTGATTCCCGTTGAACAGTAGACAACAGCATCGAACTTTTTGCAAACATCACGCTTCCCCTTATGGAGAAATAAGGACACTGCATTACACAATTTTCGTCTTATATTTTGCATCGTTTCACAAAACGTAGCTTCGTTGGAAGCCACCGGGTCCCGTGAGTCTGTAATTATCGTGCTGTCAGTGCTAGACCACAACACTTTGTGGTGTACTCAACTTCAGCACTTCGTCACTACTTACCACTATTGCACGCTTTCGTAAGAATAAATGAGTCGACGAATAGGAAGTGACCGCGGCACCACCACTCCCAGAAACGTCATATTACACTCACACTCCCTCCATTTTACGCAAGACGTCCAGAACCATACATGGATGTCACTAATGTCGCTTTCTTACTGAGTATATATTTAACTTCCTTATGACGACTTTGATGGAAACGGAGAAACTCCTACGTACGAAATAACAATATTTCTGCAAGTATCCATTGTGCTAAACATATGTTACTCAATCCGTTTGAGAGATCCCGAATACAGCAGATAGCAGACTCAGTCTGATGCCGTTTTTTAAATCCAGAATGACTTAAGATAGTTACTCGCTGTCTTTTATAAACTCAATACAGTCTTACAGAATATCCGAAGAGTTACGGAACTCGTTTGGCAAATGATCAGCGCCTGGTGTAACAACTGACAGTTGGCTCTTAATACAAATAAAGGTAAAGTAATGGGCGTGGTTAAGTAACCCAATGTCGTTTCGTCCCACTATCGACCACCAGTCACTGGAATCTGTCACAACTTTTAATTAGTCGTGTCTAGGAATTAATGTTTGAAGGTATATCGTTGGTGCGTAAGTTCGTAGCTTTTTTCCTTAAGTTTAATAAACACAGCAGATACACATAACACAGACTCCCATCAATAATATATTCCCCTCCGCTGTTTACAACAGTCTGCCAGCTCTGGGGAAACTTTCCGATTCTGCGGCTGTAGAAATCACGGGTTTTGAGGCGAAGAACTCGTCGAACCATCTTCCGAGTGCGTTTTCAGATGGTTCAAATGGCACTAAGCACTATGGGACTTAACATCTGAGCTCATCTGTCCCCTAGACTTACCACTTAAACCTACCTAAACTACACACACATCCATGCCCGAGGCAGGATTCGACCCTGCGACCGTAGCAGCAGTGCGGTTCCGGACTGAAGCGCCTAGAACCCCTCGGTCACAACGGCCGGCAGCGCGTTTTCATCCGGAAAGGAAGTTCCTTGATGATTGTTTGATGGAGAGCGGATAACGTGAAAATCTGAGAGCGCAAGATGGGGTGAATAGGGTGAGTGCGGAATTTCATAACCTAACTCTTCTTTAGTGTTTTTTTTTTCAGTCTAGGAGAATGCGGGCGGGTGTTATAGCGGAGTAGCATCACTTCACGCAGACTTCCTGGTCGTTATTCTTGGATCGGTCTGCAAGACGTCCCAGTCGTTGATAGTAAATATCAGCAGTGGTGGTAACACCTCGGGGAAGCAATTCGTAGAACACCACACCGTCGATGTGCGAGCTAACATCCCATAGATGTTCGGGTTCACATGCGGTTCCTCCTCGTCGAAATGTATTGACTCAGATTAGTCTAAGGGTTGAACCGCACGTGTCGCATTACACGCCCTAAATTAGACACTTGTGACCCTTTGGTTAAATTGTCTGGCTGATGGCACGTTTGCGAACTACAAAGTTAACATAACATATAATAACAGTAACAATAATATCGGGAGCTAAATTAACGACCCATAAATGATTTAGGCCACACAGTTGCGATTTGGTTAGAATAATGTTTATTCAGAAAGCGAACTAATAGCGAAAGTGGTCGAATTTAGAGCTACTGTTACACTCGAGTGCATATCCAATTGACATTGTTCGATCATCGCCAATTACAAGCGAAAAGTTAAAAGTTCACACCGGGCGCACGGCTGCTCACCGCTCAGAGACTAAGTCCCGCGGTACCACACAACGCGAAATTTTCTAAGTCGTTTCACTTCCTAGCTGCCTAAGGACTAACCGTCCGCTTTCGTGTCTGCATCCGAACTGTACCCTTTGGTGTCTCCAGCCGAACTGTACTCTTTGGTGTCTAGACCAGAAGTGCCCTCCGCCCGTTTCCGACCGCGTTTCCCGCGCGCGGAACATCTTCGCTCATCTGATTAGCGCAGTTCCCTTTCCTGAAGCTACTGCTTAGTCTACCTTAATTTACAGTCTAACATATTTAAATAATCAAAGCTTGACCACTTCCACGTTCTAAATAAAGTAACAATAATATCAATCACACAATAAATGTTAAATTCTTTTACATAAAACCAATACAATCTCCTTCATAACTTTGAATGTCACGGCCAGTAGCCGCGCACCAATGTGCTTTCTGATAAATAAATAAAGAACAAAAGTAACTATTATGCACTAAACTTTACAACAAATACTCTATTACCTAATGATTCAATAAGGTGTCAAGCTGTCATCGTTCAATGTGTTCTGTGTGGAGTAAATGATGATTTGAATCTTAACTGGAAATACTGATAATTTAAATTTACTATATCTTTTAAACAGATAAAGTTACAGAATTTATATTTACAACATGTCACTTTAATGGTGCGCTTCTATATGAAATGTCGATCGTTAAGGTCGACTAAAGCGTTCAGATTTTAGCATTCAGGTCTTTCTTACAAGACTTATGAATTTCACTTTAACGGGAAATCCCAAACTACTATAAATACGATCAATATTCATGAAAATTTATGGAGGATGGTAGAGTAAAATTACTGTGCCTTGATTCCCTGCATTACTACAGAATTAAATAGCTTTCATAAATGTTTCCCTTTAAGGCTGGTCTTAGGTCCGCCATATTTAACACTGCTATGTCTCCTTGGCCACAAAAGCCTACTGCTGGGTTACCCTATGACGCAAGTTCTCGTCTGTCTCACTCGCACACTACAGCGCCTAGGCCTCAATAGACAACAGACGCCTGTGAGTTTCCCCATCTCGTGGTGAATCTGAGCTCTTTGTAGCATCCGGTCATAGACGACAGGGTTCGTTCCACAATTCCTGAAGGCTGACTCTTTCGGCCATATACTTAAATGAGAGCGAAATGCTCGTTAACTCAGTTGTTCCACCATATGCAAAGCATTATGTTTTATGGATGCGAGTAGGTCTTTGAAAGGGAGTTGCTGCTTCGTTTTGGCTCTACCCTGCTTTTTCTCCTTATGTTAACATAGAAAGGCCATTCCTCATCAGCAGTAAAGATACAGGATAGCAATGGTAGGTGTTGTTCACGAGCCAATTAATGAAGAGCAAGCAGAGATGCAAATATGGCCATCCACGGATTTTTGTGGTTCGACTCCAGCCCGTGGTAAATATTTTTGTGCTCCTTGGCAATGCGTACACTACTGGCATCACAATTAACCGCAACATCATATAGTTTATTTAATTAATGTATATAACACAAGAACTATAGGCATAGGATGAAATGCGGGACTGTAAACATTTAAAAAGGAATTTTAGTTAACGCGTACACGGGAACGCCGTGTATGTAAATCGATGCTTCCACTCTTTTGTCATTACACGGGGTGTCCAAAAAGTCCATTCGCAGTGCCGTATGATTGTTAGCCGCGCATGCCGTATGACTGTTCGCCTGCCTGGGTTACTTCCCTTCAAGTGGTCTTTCCCAACATTCAAAAAGTCTCTCAGCAGTGCCGTATGATTGTTAGCGGGTTATTTTCAACAAGATGGTGCAACCGCGCATACAGCTCGCGTTTCAATGTTACTGCTTGCTGATGTTTTTGGTGATCGCATAATTTCACAGGGACTTTGGCCACCACGATCGCCTGACCTAACACTACCTGACTTTTTCTTCTGGGGTGCAGCGAAAGCAACTGTCTATAAAAACCGTCCAAAATCCATCGATGAACTGAAAACTGCAATATCCACTTTCACTGTTTCTGTCACAGCAGAAATGTTACAGCATGTGTTTGGAAACATGATTAGACGAATTGAATTGTGTATTCAACAACAGGGGGGACTCTTTCAATATTTAATGTGAATATTTGTAAGTAAAAATGAATATTCAATAAATTAATAACTTGTATTTCATGAGTTTCATTTCGGTATATTCACTGCGGCATACGGCACGCGCGGCTAACAATCATACGGCACTGCGGAGAGATTTTTTGAACACCCCGTATGCACCGGGGTGATATTCATCAAAGAAACAGGGGAAGCAATAATTTTGACCGCATCTTGCGCGCGTTATAAACGCCGCCTTTTTGCAGTGACATGGTTTTTTAATGTCTCCATAGAAAAACAAACCTGACAGACATCCTGAAATCAGCTTCTTTCATCGCACAGTCCAGCAGCGAACCACGCGTAACGCAGCATGTCGGTGAAGACGTGCGAGGATAGCTGGTGTTGTATAATGGAATGTAGTTTGATGCAAACTTCTCGGAAAGCGATTTCTTCTTCTTCCTCGATGAGGTAAGTGCAATTTTGACATTTTTATTAGATTTTTTACCTGACGATAAAAATATACATTGCAGGGTGGACTAGTGGCGTACATTTTGGTGAATTACTTTGATACTGCACGTTGGCAATCCGTCTTCATCTTGAAACAGTTCGTCGTATATTTACCAAGGAGCACAAAAATATTTGCCACTGGGTGGAGTCGAATCCACGACCCTTTCAATACGAATCCGTTCTCTGAACGCTTTTTTTAATCTCATTTTGTTCATTAGTGTTCGTTGTATTTGCTCTGAGCAGACGTCCTATGGTACTTGGTAAACTTCATCGTTCATCCATTAACTCAGTTTTTTTTATTACAGAGGGCAGCTAAACCTCTGACCGAACACGTTGAGGTACCGTGCCGGCTACTGCTGAGCCAAACACCGCTTCCTAAACATATCGTCACAGGGCCAATTGATGAGGTGCACATGGTGACAGATCCGTATCAAAATTCCTTTTATTTCCTAAACGCTTGGCCAAGTTCCCACTTCGGGCACTTTCATGTCTCACAACGTCCTACATGTACCATAAATTTGGACGAATTCGGAGATTCGGAGATAGGCGTCCTCTCCCTATTAGACCATGCGGTACCCAGATACCCAATTTTTGAATCTTCCCCCATTGAATTAAAATGTCGCACTATGGTAGAATGAATACAGTTAATCACATTTACCAGTTCTCGAGTACATTGACGTGGATAATTGTGGTTAACGCGTTTAAACGATCTGCATCAAATCCTGAAGGTCTTCCTCAACGTGGAGAGTCACTAATGTCAAAATGATCCACCTTAAAACGAAAAAACAATTTTCTTGCCTTGCTCTGTCCAATGCCATTCTCCCCATACGCAGTGCAAATTTTTCTGGCTGCCTCCGCTGCTGTCACTCCACTGTTGAACTTAAAAAGAAGAATATATCGGAAATGTACCAATATTTCCACTTGGCATTCTAGTTTCTAGCGTTCGCAGCTCCACCCGCTACCTCCAAATGACAAAAGTACCTAGTATGTAATCTCAAACAACAACAGTGAACTAAATAAGAAATTAGTCAATAAATAAAACCACAGGAAACGGAATACCAACGTGCAAAACAAAAATGCAATGAACTTGTGAATTAACCGATTATTTAGAGTGGTGCAACTGCGTAAATCCATCCGTGGGTGAGGTCGGTGCCAGACATAGAATTAATCAATCAATTCTAAAACTAAACTCCGTCCGAACGGGACTCGTGAGGCCCAAAGGTACCTACCGACCACCATGTCACCCTCCGCCGCTAGGTGTCACTGGAAGCGGATATTTGGTCAGCTTTCGTGGCCAGAGCCGCTCCTTCTCAATCAAGTAGCTCCTCAGTTGTTATCACAATGGCTGTGTGCACCCCATTGCTAACAGCGCTCAGCAGACCCGTACGGTCACCTATACATGTGTTAGCCCAGGCCGACAGCGCTTAACTTCCGAAGAATTCTAAGCAAGTTTAATTCACGCATGAAAGAGGTCCCTTACAACATCCTCGTCGGACCAATTCTTGAAAGTTGCTGCGATGCCTACATAATGCATTAACGGAAAGATAAAAAGAAGTCACGGTCTTAACACATTTTACACCAGTCGCTAACTGCTAAAGTAATGCAAAGTACGTAATTTGAGGACCAGAGTAACCCCAGTTGCAAAATTACTGTGATCAACATGAAAAATATCGATGTTAGGCAAAATATTTACAGTCATCAAGGGTAAAACTCGAAACGAGTAGTCTGATTTTCTACAGTTTCACCTCTTAAGCGGTAAAGCTCTGGTCGCCACAGAACATATGTTCAAATATTGAAAGCTCCCATTTGTAATTCAAATCTATAAAAATATAGAAGTGCAGATAGTGCGTCTCACCAAAACCTTCAAAGCTCAAGAAAAAGTTTTGCTCGCAGTATATGTTATAAAAATCGAAGTTCAAACACGTCAGTCCAATATCTCCTGAGCGGAACAAGCGAAAAATAAATAAGACCAAATTTCCTATGTATTCACTGAGGCCGTCTCACAAACTATCGTGGAAACTATCTCAGAATAGCGCTTACTCTTGTAGCGTTCACGACAAATCGCGGCAGACACCGATGGTTTCCGCTGAGCGACCTGACGACGATGCAGCGGGTATACCGGGTGCTAGTGGAGTATAATCGACGGCTAGCGGGCGGCACGCGACGTGGAAGATATTGCCGAGACTGGATTTTAATTATTTAAAATGTATTGCAAAAATGAGATGCTGAGTTGCAAGAACTAAGTGATGTAATTGTAAATGATGTTTTTCACAAAATTATTAAGTGGTTCTCAGCAAACGGACTCTCTTTAAATTTTGATAAAACACAGTATATACAGCTCCGTAGAGTAAATGGCACAACTCCAGTAATAAATATAGACTTTGAACAGGAGTCGGTAGCTAAGGTAGAATTTTCAAAATCTTTAGGTGTGTCCATTGATGAGAGGTTAAACTGGAAGCAACACATTGATGATCTGCTGAAACGTCTGAGTTCAGCTACGTATGCTATTAGGGTTATTGCAAATTTTCGTGACAAGAATCTCAGTAAATTAGCTTACTATGCCTACTTTCATTCACTGCTTTCGTATGGCATCATATTCTGGGGTAATTCATCGTTGAGTAGCAAAGTATTCATTGCTCAAAAACGTGTAATCAGAATAATTGCTGGAGCCCACCCACGGTCATCTTGCAAACATCTATTTAAGGATCTAGGGATCCTCACAGTAACCTCACAGTATATATATATATTCACTTATGAAATTTGTTGTTAATAATCCAACCCAGTTCAAAAGTAATAGCAGTGTGCATAGCTATAACACCAGGAGAAAGGATGATCTTCACTATGCAGGGTTAAATCTGACTTTGGCACAGAAAGGGGTAAATTATGCTGCCACAAAAGTCTTTGGTCACCTACCAAACAGCATCAAAAGCCTGACAGATAGCCAACCAACATTTTAAAAAAAATTAAAAGAATTTCTAGATGACAACTCCTACTCATTGGCTGAATTTTTAGATACAAATTAAGGGAAAAAAACCAACTTAAACATTAGTGTCATGCGATATTTTGTGTAATGTAATATCTTGTACAGACATCTTTTATTAACCTGACACGTTCCACATCATTACGAAGTGTTGTATTCATGATCTATGGAACAAGTATTAATCTAATCTAACCTACTGTTATTGTCTCTGGTGACAGACTAAGAACATTAAGAGCTGTGTTCTATCAGATGTGTGCTGTCTCGGAGTGTAGCGGCAGTGGGGAGTCTGGTGCGTCGCATGGTACACCCCAGGTGTTACATGCTTCACCCACGGCCCCTGCTGTCAAGACATCTTCGCGGGTACCGGGCGTGGTTGAGCCACTCTCTCCCCAAGGGGAGTGGCGGGTTCAGCGGAGCACGAGGCGGAGGGTCAATGTGGTGGCTGGACGTGTGGCATCGCCCGCTCTGCCTGTGATTGGACATGTGGCCGCTCCTTCAGCAAGGTCCGAGCAGGGACACGGGGGGAGGGGTTTATTAGTGATTGGGAGCTCCAACGTTAGGCGGGTGATGGAGCCCCTTAGGGAAATAGCGGAAAGGTCGGGGAAGGAGGCCAGTGTTCACTCTGTCTGCTTGCCGGGGGGTCTCATCCGAGATATGGAGGAGGCCTTGCCGGCGGCGATAGAGAGCACTGGGTGCACCCGACTGCAAATTGTTGCACATGTCGGCACCAATGACTCCTGCCGTCTGGGGTCAGAGGTCATCCTCAGTTCATACAGGCATTTGGCGGAGTTGGTGAAGGCGGAAAGCCTCGCTCGCGGGGTGGAATCTGAGCTAACTATTTGTAGTATCGTACCCAGAACCGATCGCGGTCCTCTTGCTTGGAGCCGAGTGTAAGGCTTAAACCAGAGACTCAGACGATTCAACGGAGATCTGGGGTGTAAATTTCTCGACCTCCTCTATCGGGTGGAGAAATGTAGGGTACCCCGGAATACGTCAGGCGTGCACTACACGCAGGAAGCGGCTACAAAGGTAGCGGAGTACGTGTGGAGTGCACATGTGGGTTTTTTAGGTTAGAGAATTCCCTCTCTAGGCCCGACAAGACGCCTCCTGAGACGCGACAAGGTGGCAGTTGGCAAAACGCAACAGGGAATAACAATATTAATGTGGTAATAGTAAACTGCAGGAGCATCTATAGAAAGGTCTCAGAACTGCTCTCATTAATAAACGGTCACAGAGCTAGGGACAGAAATTGGCTGAAACCAGATGTAAACAGTAATGAAATCCTAAACTCAGATTGGAATGTATACCGCAGAGACAGGCTGGACAGTGAAGGGGGAGGCGTGTTTATAGCGATAAGAAGTGCAATAGTATCGAAGGAAATTGACGGAGATCCGAAATGTGAAATAATTTGGGTGAAGGTCACGGTTAAAGCAGGCTCAAACATGGTAATTGGATGTCTCTATAGACCCCCTGGCTCAGCAGCTGTTGTGGCAGAGCACCTGAAGGGAAATTTGGAAAATATTTCAATTAAATTTCCCGACCATGTTATAGTTATGGGGAGATTTTAATTTGCCGGATATAGATCGGGAGACTCAAACGTTTATAACGGGCGGCAGGGACAAAGAATCCAGTGAAATCTTTTAAGTGCATTATCTGAAAACTACCTTGAGCAGTTAAACAGAGAACTGACTCGTTGAGATAACATATTAGACGTTCTGGTGACAAACAGATCCGAACTATTTGAAACAGTTAACGCAGAACAGGGAATCGGCGATTATAAAGCGGTAAAGCGGTTACTGCATCGATGATTTCAGCGGTAAATAGAAATATTAAAAAAGGTAGGAAGATTTTTCTGTTTAGCAAAAGCGACAAAAAGCAGATTTCAGAGTACTTGACAGCTCAACACAAGACATTTGTCTCAAGTACAGATAGTGTTGAGGATCAGTGGACAAAGTTCAAAACCATCGTACAATATGCATTAGATGAGTATGTGCCAAGCAAGGTCGTAAGAGATGGAAAGGAGCCACCGTGGTACAACAACCGAGTTAGAAAACTGCTGTGGAAGCAAAGGGAACTTCGCAGCAAACATAAACATAGCCAAAGCCTTGCAGACAAACAAAAATTATGCGAAGCGAAATGTGGTGTGAGGAAGGCTATGCGAGAGGCGTTCAATGAATTCGAAAGTAAAATTCTGTGTACTGACTTGGCAGAAAATCCTAAGAAATTTTGGTCTTATGTCAAAGCGGTAGGTGGATCAAAACAAAATGTCTAGACACTCTGTGACCAAAATGGTACTGATACAGAGGATGACAGACTAAAGGCCGAAATACTAAATGTCTTTTTCCAAAGCTGTTTCACAGAGGAAGTCTGCACTGTAGTTCCTTCTCTAGATTGTCGCACAGATGACAAAATGGTAGATATCGAATTAGATTACAGAGGGATAGAAAAACAATTAAAATCGCTCAAAAGAGGAAAGGCCGATGGACCTGATGGTATACAGTGCGATTTTACACAGAGTACGCGAAGGAACTTGCCCCCTTCTTGCAGTTCTGTACTGTAGGTTTCTAGAAGAGCGTAGCGTTCCAAAGGATTGGTTCAAATCGTTCAAATGGCTCTAAGCACTATGGGACTTAATATCTGAGGTCATCAGTCCCCTAGACTTAGAACTACTTAAACCTAACTAACCTAAGGACATCACACACATCCATGCCCGAGGCAGGATTCGAACCTGCGACCGCAGCAGCAGCGCGGTTCCGGACTGAAGCGCCTAGAACCGCATGGCCACAGCAGCCGGCTCCAAAGGATTGGAAAAGGGCACAGGTCATCCCCGTTTTCAAGAAGGGACGTCGAACAGATGTGAACAACTATAGACTTATATCTCTAACGTCGATCAGTTGCAGAATTTTTGAACACGAATTATGTTCTAGTATAATGACTTTTTTGGAGACTAAAAATCTACTTTGTAAGAATCAGCATGGGTTTCGAAAAAGACCATCGTGTGAAACCCAGCTCGCGCAATTCGTCCACGAGACTCAGAGGGCCGTAGACACGGGTTCCCAGGTAGATGCCGTGTTTCTTGACTTCCGCAAGGCGTTGGATACAGTTCCCCACAGTCGTTTAATGAACAAACTAAGAGCATGTGGACTATCAGACCAATTGTGTGATTGGGTTGAAGAATTCCTAGATAACAGAAGGCAGCATGTCATTCTCAAGGGAGAGAAGTCTTCCGAAGTAAGAGTGATCTCAGGTGTGCCGCAGGGGAGTGTCGTAGGACCGTTGCAATTCACGATATACATAAATGACCTTGTGGATAACATCGGAAGTTCACTGAGGCTTTTCGCGGATGATGCTGTAGTATATCGAGAGGTTGTAACAATGGAAAATTGTACTGAAATGCAGGAGGATCTGCGACGAATTGACGCATGGGGCTGGGAATGGCTATTGAATCTCAATGTAGACGAGTGTAATGTGCTGCGAATACATAGAAAGAAAGAAAGACCCTTTGTCATTTAGCTACAATATAGCAGGTCAGCAACTGGAAGCAGTTAATTCCATAAATTATCTGGGAGTAGGCATTAGGAGTGATTTAAAAGGGAATGATCATATAAAGTTGATAGTCGGTAAAGCAGATGCCAGGCTGAGATTCATTGGAAGAATCCTAAGGAAATGCAATCCGAAAAATAAAGGAAGTAGGTTACAGAACACTTGTTCGCCCACTGCTTGAACAATTGCTCACCAGTGTGGGATCCATACCAGATAGGGTTGATAGAGGAGATAGAGAAGATTCAACGGAGAGCAGCGCGCTTCGTTACAGGATCATTTAGTAATCGCGAAAGCGTTACGGAGATGATAGATAAACTCCAGTGGAAGATTATGCAGGAGATACGCTCAGTGGCTCGGTAAGGGCTTTTGTTGAAGTTTCGAGAACATACCCTCACCGAGGAGTCAAGCAGTATATTGCTCCGTCCTACGTGTATCTCGCGAAGAGACCATTAGGATAAAATTAGAGAGATTAGACCCCACACAGAGGCATTCCGTGTGTGTCTGTGGATGATTCATTGTACATACGAAACACTCAGAAGAAATATTAAAATATTTCTGTAGGAGAAATACTATACGAAGACATGTACTAAGAGGGTTTCGAGTTGCAGGATGATGTACTAAGCCACTTCAATAGAAATTCTTACAGCTCAGAGGAACTTAATGGAAGTTTAAATTGAAATTTATGAGGACAGAACATGTTGTTGCGCATTGTATAGGATCGGAACTATAACAGTATCTCTGACAGTTAATAGACTATTTTGACTGATTACTTTGACCTTCAGTATTCATGCACTTACTAAACTTGATGCTTTACGAATTATTAGTGCTCGTTTAACTAGCTTAAATGGTGATTTGATGGTTAAATGGATATCAACGATCTGTATTATCAGAGTAGAGAATTCACTGTATGTGGGCCAGTCCAAGGGCGCTAAATACACCTATCAGAGTCGATTAGGCTTTGTTAAAGAACTTTTACGATCCAGCTGTGACTACAAAATATGTAATGGTGTCTTACAAGCCAACTATACGAATATCGGAATGATATTTTGTCACGGATTATTCAGAATCTTGGTGAGAGTGTTATCTCTGACTGCGATTCGTAGCTGACGCGGACACTGAAATTTAAACTATATTGACGAAGTGCAGCTTGCGATTTTAATTAAGGGAGCTATTCCAACTTTTATGTGCTCAAGAAAGGCTTATCATGAGATACTATTATTATAAACGTGTATGAAAGAAGACATTGACACCAAAGTTTATCGAATTGTTGGAGTATCGATGCATCACGAATAAGTAAAGGCGTGGATTTCGGGAATTCTTGTAAATTTCGTACAGCCAGCTATGGCTGGGAGGTAGTAGTTAAGGGAATTACTGTCACATTGGATGGCAGGTGCGGGCAATGTTGATATTTAGCAAACGATTCTGCGAGGCAGAGACCGCGTGTAGGGGAAAAGGCCTGGCCCGGCGGGCACAGTATAAAAGTATGAAGTAATCAGGGTAGAAAAGGGCACTGACGTGCTGTGCAGAACCCATACATTGCAGGTACAACAGCGCCTATGACCTGCGTGTAGGGGCCAAAGCGTGCTGACGAAAGCTGACGTGGTAATTATTAAGAGCATTCCATTTGTATCCTCTAGAGAAACTACGTCAGAGGCGTTCCTCTGCACGTTTCGGCGTGAGTCATCCCTCTCTCCCAAACCATACCTCCCGGATATTCTGACATATTACTTCCTCTCAGCTCGTGGTCGGATGAGGGGGGAGGGGGGTCGGGGGAGGCGAGGGATTGTTGTAAAAGATGTATTGAGACTTCGTTTGTTTTACTAAATCACAAGCTTTTACTCACGAACATAACTCAACACTCTACGTCCAAATTATCCATGGTACCGCCCCTTGTTAGAGAAAAGGATCTAATGTTGAACTGTAACTAACAAAAGAAGATTTTACTTGTGTGAAGAGTTATTCGGGTTCGTCTGAATCCTGGTTAGACTACGGTTTGCACCCACAGCTTGGCGACGCATAGTCACAACATCAACTATAGGGGAAATAAAATTCAATATCCATTAAGTAATCAGTCGCAGGCAGTCTGTAGTTGACGTCAGCAGAGGAGGGAGTGTGTACTCTCCTCAACGTACTGAAGCTCAAATATCTTCACTACACTTTTATGACTCCAAAGCGTAAAGGGTGTGACAATCTTTATGGTCAAAATTGCAGAAAACTAAACCAAACATTTACAACTGTCATCTTTGGAAACCATCTGAAACACTCTGTAAGGCACTAGTTTAATATTTTTGATCCGACATCATCGCCTTCTGAAAAGAAATCACATTTCATCTAGCAGCCCATTTCGAGTATATTCTGCCATGAATAAATGCCGGCCGTTGTGGCCTAGCTGTTCTAGGCGCTTCAGTCCGAAACCGCGCTGCTGCTACGGTCGCAGGTTCGAATACTGCCTCGGGCATGGATGTGTGTGATGTCCTTTAGTTAGTTAGGTTTAAGTAGTTCTAAGTTCTAGGAGAATGATGATCTCAGATGTTAAGTCCCATAGTGCTCAGAGCCATTTGAACCATGAATAAATTTTTCCCCGAAAGTTGTCACCTCATAGTGAAACTGAGAAAAGGTGTCAGCCTCGCCTTAAAATATTTGTATGAAAATTTACGTAATCTGTCAATAAGTGCAATGTAACGGGTATTCGCACAGTTTTAATTATCATCTCGAAAACATAGTTACGTACTTGATTTTTTGTTTGTTTGTTTGCAATACAATGTGGCGCATGGCGCAGCGCTTTTATAAAGTGGAGATGGGCTGCGCTATTTTGTCATGGTACCTCTAGCGGCGTTCTACGGTACTGTTGCGTAGAGGTTACAGTATGTACCAGGACTGCAGACGAACACCTGAAAACAAACAGTTTTATTTTTTCGAAGCGGTCATTAACACTTCGACTAAACCTCACAGAAGTTTTCTGTGGCAAATCCCTGTGGCTACAGTTCTGACGTCTCCAGAATTTGGCATATTTGGTTTATTTAAAATCCCCTGTCTTTCAATGAAAAAAATTAAATCACTTAATTATAAACAGTACATGTATAAAGATATCGGGAAATAAAACAAAAAAGTTCATATTTTGATTTTAAGCAATATCAAGTCTAATACGTCGTTCCTCATAGTAATGGTAGTCCTTATATAATATCATATCTCTTAACTGCAAAAGTTATTGCCCTGAATATCTCGAAAAAGACATTGACTTCCGTCGGGTTTACAGGCTAAATAACTAATTTCTAAACGCAACACTTCCATAGAACGCTCTACCGATTTATGTAGGTAAAATAGTTCGTTATCTGAAAAGTACTTTACACATATTACTGTGCAGTGCTGCACTGTACGACTGCATAAATCAGTGCCCATGTCAGGAGATAACTAGCCGAGAAGGTAGCAATCACTGAATACTGCGTGGCCTCATTTAGAAGTGAAAAGTACTTGAACAGGGCTAATCATTTAATAGTTGCACCATTTTGTTTCGTGAATGGAAAAGAGAAAAAAGATCTAATGGCATTATTGGCCAGAACACCACGCCTGCGGTAGTTCGATCGCCTGGTGCACATATTTCCATTTTACGCCTCTTCGCCGACTCGCGCGTCGGCGATAATACGATGATGATGAGGGACACACATCACAGGCACCAAGTAGAGTGGATCACCGGCCCGAACGGGAATCGAACCAGGACCCTAGAGCTCAGAGGCAGCAACTCTAACCAGCAGACGACGAGATATAAAGAAACGAGGTTACACAGAGGGGCACGTAATTTTGTTGTATGGGTAATAATCTTTATTCCTGTATAAACGGAGACATTGAAGAAAATATATATTTTTTTACTGGTATGATGTACTTTTTATGACGGCACTCTAAACCTCTTAAGAAACGAGAACTCTGATATAACATTTTTTTCGTATTGGTATTGAGATATTTCGTAAAAGTATCAAGAGAATCGGCTATTGCGATTTTAACACCTCCAAGTGAGGTCTTACGCAAGGCTCCGCTAATGTATCAAGCCTTTGGACTGTTTAATTGTTTCTACAAAACTTTTTCACTTCAACATGCACCATGTACAAACATTTAAAATCAGATTCGCTGTACCCCTTCTGATACGCTAGAAGTTAGGATATAGCTCCATTCGCAACAACCGTAGCTGAACTGTTTCTGTCTCGTGTAAAGTAGGGCCAAGAGGAAATACATTTCATCTTAGTGGCATAGGACTGTCGTCTTGCCGCATATAACGACGACACCTGGCATGCGAGGCCCACATGGAGGCGGGGGCGGCGGCGGGGGGAAGGGGGGGAGTTTACACCGCAATAGACATGGGCTGTGGAAAAACTTGAAATTTGATATGTGGTGCACAACTAAACGACGGTCGAAAAAGTGAATATCGTTTATGACGAATGTCACCAAACTATTGGACCAGCGATGCAGCTGTTTAATGAACAGTACCCACATCTTGCCAAGCGCTCACTATTTGTCTTTACAAACATTATAAAAAGGATTTCTAGAAACTGGAAGTGTGAAGAATTAAATACGTCAAGGAGAAAGAAGAGCAAGTTATGAAAGAAATGAAACCAACATCTTAGCAGCAGTAATAATACACAATGCAAATGCAAAGGGGCATCTCGAAAGTACGAAAGGGGTCAACTAAACGAGTGTTCTGCGAACAATAAATTCCATCGCATTTCATCTTCTCCACATTTCGCTGCATCTGCTGCTTCATGGCAATGACTTCCACAATTGGTTACAGTTCTCTGAATGTTACCTACGAAAAGACCAAAGTGATGCGGCATACAAATGCAAAATTTTTTTAAGGAAGAAGCATCATTTACAAACCATGGGCAAGTCCACCTTCGGAATGTGCACTGATCGTCAGATGAAAATTTACGATGACTCAAACGAGCGGAAAAAACAACGCTTTTGATCTCTAAACGTTTGGCGCGTGCTTTTCAAGACCCGTGTCTTTGTTCTCTGTTTCATTGATTGGATTCTAAATACACTCTAGTATCTTTAGTTCCTAATATATAATGCTGCCGCAGTTATTCGAATGCACCGCACTGGACATAAGGCAATCAATATGGTACCAACATGACGGATATCCCTTCCATTCCTCTTGATACCCTCTTAAGAGAATATTGAGAGTGCAGTGGAATGGTCGTTCAAGAAACACAAAATGATCTGTACCCTCACTAAACTTAACATTCTGTACTTCTATCTGGGGCGAAAATTAAAAAGCAAGAGGTCTAGTAGGAAACACTGACGACTCTGGAAGACATGAAATGCCTTATAACACGGACTTGTGCTGCCATTAACTACAGATGAAATTCAAAGTGTAGTATTGTTTCTCTAGAATCTCTTGATATCGTGTAGCATTGTTGAAGGTCAGTGTTTGGAGCACTTGATATGACAGCAGTGAAAATAAACACACGAACCGTACCCGGGTTACTAGCTTGCTTACATCTGGTATAATAGGGCAGACTGTTCAAAAAATGTGTGTGAAATCTTATGGGACTTAACTGCTAAGGTCATCAGTCCCTAAGCTTACACACTACTTAACCTAAAATTATCCTAAGGACAAACACACACACACACACACACACACCCATGCCCGAGGGAGGATTCGAACCTCGCCGGGACCAGCCGCACAGTCCATGACTGCAGCGCCTTAGACCGCTTTTTTTTCCATTTTGTTCGTTATTGATCGTGGTGTTTGGTCGTTGCGGACGTCGCAAGACATCCTGTTCAAGTTCGGTGGTTGATCCTTCCACTCAGTTTTTTATTACAGAGGCCAACCGGCTCTCTGACCGCACACGCTGAGCTACCGTGCCGGCTAACCGCTCGGCTAATCCCGCGCGACAATAGGGCAGACTTTTTTGGGACTCTGTTACTATTAGTTATCCGTCTCGAACTAACTGCAAGACGGATAACAAATAGTAACAGATTTTAACAACTGATGCGGAAGATGGCCACGTAAACAAACTAAATATTTTGTGGAACTTCTTCTCCTGACGGTGGGACAATGCTTTGCGGTGCTGTTATGTTGATACTATGTGATTAAGTCTCGTATGTATTACGTCCATGAACTTTTCTTAGAAGCTTCTTTCAAATGCTAAAGACTAAAGTACGAGGGAGATTTGGTAAATTTCCGTGAAAGAATGGAAATTTTTGTGGCGCCATCGTCGTTGGTATGCTTCATTATTCCGAGGATCGTATAAATAATTTTACATCTGAACTGGCAAGTGTGTCGACTGCGATTGAAGTAGGAGGTAACCGTAATGTAATGTTCTTACTAAACATTTTCATTTGAAAGTTTGGATTGACGCACAAATCAAAACAGTATTGGATGCAGTTCACGCGGATTCTGCACCACCACTGAAGACCATTTACTTTTAGATTAACGAATTCAAATATGGTCGGGCTAGCACCGAAGAGCCGCCAGGCCATCCAATAGAAGTCACCACAAAGGAAACCATTAGCAAAATCCGTGACATGGTAATGTAAGACGGCCAAACAGAAATTCGTGAGATTGCTGAGATCGCAGAAATCTCACCTGAGCATATTAGTATCATGTACGAAGAATTGGCTATGAAGAAGCCGTGTACGAGGTGACCAGTCACAGTCGACCAAAAGCAGAACCGACACAACATTTCAACACAATTTCTGGCTATGTTCAAACGCAGTCCTCAATACTTTTTGCGTTGATTTGTGACTTGATGATACATGGTTCCATCATCATACGCTAGAACGAAAACGACAGTCAAAACAATGGACAAAGGCTGGTGAAATTTCAGCGAAGAAAGTGAAGACCATTTTGTCAGCTAGTAAGGTGATGGCCACTGTTTTTTAGATTCCCAAGGAATAATCTTCATAGATTACTTGGAAAAAGTTTTATGCTCCATTGTTGGATCGTTTGAAGCTTGTGTCGACTGAGAAGAAACCAAAGCTGGCACGCAAAAAAGTGCTCTTTCGCCAGGATAATGCACCATCCGCCACAGAGCGATAACAATGGCGTAAGTGCGTGAATTGTACTTTGAATTGGTTCCTCATCCACATTATTCAAGAGACTTCGCGCAAAGTGCTTCCTACTATGGCCTGACTTGATAAATTTGGCTTGCTGGAAAAAAATTTTCATCAAATAAGGAAGCGATAATTGTAGTCAACGAGCATTTTGCAGAATTTAACAGAACCTGGAAGGTCGCTAGACCAAGTGTATCTCTCTCCAGAGAGACCGCTGAGAAGTAACGTGGGTTGTTCACGAAACAAACATTTTTTTCTCGCCTCGATTTTTGCCAGACTTATAAAACCAATCGCGTACCATTAGAGATAAACAAAGTTGACGTCGTGATTCGGCGACTATAAACGATAAAAATTACTTGAGAACGTCAGGAAATTCGCCATGTTGTCCGCTATAGCGTGGCGAAAGGCGCATGTCCATATATTTATTCATTCTGGTTATATTTGGGGTGGCCTGTCTTAGCTGTCGCATCCTCTATAAGTGCATTTAATTATAAGTTTAATGTGTTATCATAATGACCTGATCACTAGACGCAATGTTTCGCTGGACTTCAGCATTGCGACCGCGTGTGTTGAGTGTACTGACAGAGACGTGAATGCGGTATTCGGTATCGGACAGAGCTGCCGCCGCACAGAAGTGGGATAAACGAAAGCGCCAATGGAGACCGTCCGGCCGAGCTTTTCGCCGCGGCCGGTGAAACAGATCGGCAATAATTGACCGCGGGCAGTAAAAAGGCCCGGGGTGGGGGTGGGGGCGGGGGTGGCGCGGCCCTGCGGCTAATCAGCGCGGTCATTATCGGCTTGTTAATGGCCGCTGCAGCCGCAGCCAGAGCGCATTACGCCGCCCTGGGGAGTCGCGCACGGGCACCTGGCGCCCGCGGCGCGGCTCGCTGCTGGAGGGTCGCTCAGCTGCTGGCGGACTCCGTCAGCCGCGCCACAGCCTCCGTAGCATCTGCCACGCACGAGGTATCGCAGTTTATATCATATATACAACCAATAGTAATCTGACATGAAAGTTTTCTGGATGCGATAACGCGCGATGTTATAAAAAAAATTACAGTTGGCGTATTTTTTGATTTAACTAAGGCATTTGATTGTGTTGATCACAAAATATTGCTCCAGAAGTTGGACCATTACGGAATACGGGGAGTAGCTCACAATTGGTTCACCTCTTACTTTAACAACAGGCAGCAAAATTTCATTATTCACAATCTTGATAACGGCTCTGATGTGGGATCTGAGTGCGGACTGCCAAGTGGGGGGTGCCCCAGGGATCAGTGTTGGGGCCACTCCTGTTCCTTATTTATACAGGGTGAAAAGTATTTAAACCGACAAACGCTGGGAGGTTGTAGGGACATCAAAACAAATATTTTTCCCTAATGTCATTTTTGCCTATTGGGATTATTTAAACCAGTGGAGGCCGTATTACGCTCTTCTGTTGTTAGAGGCCTTATTACGATCTTTAGTTGTTAAAGGGCGTATTACGCTCTCAGTTGTAGGCAACTGCTCTCCACCAGTGTAGTAGTACATTGTCTCTGTTTACTAATGGAGCGATACACTTGGAGTGAGTACAATGATATGGTTGGCGCGTACTACGTAGCGCACCACAACGGACGAGCTGCAAAGCGGGTTTATCTACAACAATAACCTAATCGCCGTATCCCGCATCATACGACCTTTGCTGCTGTGTACCAACGTCTGCGTGAGACCGGGTCATTTAGCAGAGTACCTGGACAGGGACGCCGTCGCACGGTAAGAACGCTGCGATCTGACGAAGCTGTCTTGCAGCATGTGGAGCGGGATCCTTCAATCAGCACTCGGGCAATTGCACATAACATGGGGACGAATCAGACCAATGTAAGAACAGTTCTTCGAGAGCAATTGTAACGTCCATTTCACTTACAGCGTGTCCACAATCTGGAACCAGTTGATTATCCACCCAGAGCACGGTTTTCGCAGTGGTACCTGGAACAGTGTGAAATGCATCCTACATTTCCTCTGTGTTGTTTACCGATGAATCAACGTTCGGGCGTGATGGAGTCTTCAACATGCACAATTCGCATGTTTGGAGTGAGGATAACACACATGTCACTATTACTAGCGCTCATCAAGTGCGGTTCTTCGTTAATGTGTGGGTCGGTGTTGTTGGAGACTGTTAAATTGGGCCGTATCTGCCACCTAGGCCATTAAATGGCAGGCACTATTACAATTTTCTCGCCAGAGCATTGCCAGAATTGCTAGAAGACGACCCGCTCCCTACAAGGAAACACATGTGGTTCCAACATGACGGGGCGCCGGCACATTTCAGTCGTCGTGTGCGTCGATTCCTGGACCGACGGTTCCCAGAAACGTGGATTGACAGAGGTGGTCCTGTACCATGGCCTGCTCGATCCCCAGATACGTCCCCTCTGGACTTTTTTGTGTGGGGAGAGATGCGCAACCTTGTTTACGCAACTCCTGTTGCATCATAAGAGGATCTGGTTGCCCGGATAGTAGCAGCAGCATGAACAATTCAGGATACTCCTGGGGTTTTTGCCCATATCAGACAGAACATGATCCGACGGTGTAACCTTTGTTTACGTGTCAAAGGAGGTATTTCTGAAACTCTACTGTAATTGAAATTGGGTTGTGTTAATGTGTTATCTCTTGATCATAAAAAATGGAAAAGTATATGTTGGTTTAATTAATTTGCCGCCAGAGAAATCTTCCTCTACCGTTTTAAGTACTCCTCATAGGAAAAAATAACATTAGGGAAAAATATTTGTTTTGATGTCCCCTACAGCCTCCCAGAGTTTGTCGGTTTAAATACTTTTCACCCTGTATAAATGACACGCCCTCTAGTATTACGGGTAACTCTAAAATATTTCTGTTTGCTGGTGACACTAGCTTCGTAGTAAAGGATGTTGTGTGCAACATTAGCTCGGTTTCAAACAGTGCAGTGCATGACCTCAGTTCATGACTTATAGAAAATAAACTGACGTTAAATCACAGTAAGACTGAGTTTTTACAGTTTCTGACACACAATTCAACAAAACCTGACGTTTTAATTTCACAGAACGGGCATATGATTAGTGGAACTGAACAGTTCAAATTTCTAGGTGTTCAGATAGATAGTAAGCTGTTGTGGAAAGCCCACGTTCAGGATCTTGTTCAAAGACTTAATACTACCATTTTTACTATTCGAACGGTATCAGAAGTGAGTGATACTTCGACACGAAAATTAGTCTACTTTGCTTATTTTCATTCGCTCATATCGTATGGTGTTATATTTTGGGGTAACTCTTCCCATTCTACAAGGACATTTTTGGCTCAGAAACGGGCGGTTCGGGCAATAAGTGGTGTGAGTTCACGAACCTCTTGTCGACCTCTGTTCACGAGTCTGGGTATTTTGACATTGGCCACTCAATATGCATATTCCTTATTGTCGTTTCTTGTTACCGATATTAGTTTATTCCCAAGAATAAGCAGCCTTCACTCGGTTAATACTCGGCAGAAATCAAAGCTGCATTTGGATCGGACTTCCTTAACTCTTCTGCAAAAAGGTGTGCAGTATACTGATGCATCCATTTTCAATAAGCTGCCACTCGAATTCAAAACTCTTAGCAGTAATCAACGCGCTTTCAAATCGAAACTGAAGAGTTTCCTTATAGGTCACTCCTTCTATTCTGTCGAGGAGTTCCTTGAAAAATTAAGCTGATTCTTATTGTATTGGTGATAGCGTTTACTTAAACTTATGGACTGACTTTTTTCAGGTTCATGAACATTTATTTTTATCTGTTATTACTCTTATGTTGTAATTTCATGTACTGACACGTTCCATGACCTTGGAGAGTTGCTCCTCAATTTGGTCCTACGGAACTTGACGTGTAAATAAATAAATAAAGGAAAAAAATAGGGCACCTTTTTAGAGGTGATACCGTAATTGCTAATTAACGCTGCATACGGAGTAGATGAAATGATTGCATTTGCAAATCAAGAGCACAAGCAGTTCTGAGGTAACAGGTATCGTCCCCCTGTTGAAACACCCATATTACTACATGATGTAGCCACCACGGAGGACAATGCAAACACAGATTCTGGCATCCAGTCGATCGTACAAATGGTGAATACTTTCCTGGGACACGTTATGCCGTGCCTGCTCGCCCTATTCACGTAGTTTTCTAAGACGACAGAGGGATAGAGAAACAATTAAAATCGCTCAAAAGAGGAAAGGTCGCTGGACCTGATGGGATGCCAGTTCGATTTTACACAGAGTACGCGAAGGAACTTGCCCCCCTTCTTACAGCGGTGTACCGTAGGTCTCTAGAAGACCGTAGCGTTCCAAAGGGTTGGAAAACGGCACAGGTCATCCCCGTTTTCAAGAAGGGACATCGAACAGATGTGAACAACTATACACCTGTATCTCTAATGTCGATCAGTTGTAGAATTTTGGAACACGTATTATGTTCGAGTGTAATGACTTTTCTGGAGACTAGAAATCTACTCTGTAGGAATCAGCATGGGTTCGAAAAAGACGATCGTGTGAAACGCAGCTCGCGCAATTCGTCTACGAGACTCAGAGGGCCGTAGACACGGGTTCCCAGGTAGATGCCGTGTTTCTTGACTTCCGCAAGGCCTTTGATACAGTTCCCCACAGTCGTTTAATGAACAAAGTAAGAGCATATGGACTATCAGACTAATTGTGTGATTGGACTGAAGGGTTCCTAGATAACAGAACGCAGCATGTCATTCTCAAAGGAGAGAGGTCTTCCGAAGTAAGAGTGATTTCAGGTGTGCCGCAGGGGAGTGTCGTAGGACCGTTGCTATTCCCAATATACATAAATGACCTTGTGGATAACATCGGAAGTTCACTGAGGCTTTTTGCGGATGATGCTGTAGCACGAGGTGCATTCAAGCTCTAAGGCCTCCGATTTTTTTCCTCCGGACTGGAAAGAGATAGAAACAAGCGCATTGTTTTAAAATTGGGCCGCGTTCATTGTCAATACGTCCCAGAGATGGCAGCACCGTACGGCAGATGGAATTTTACCGCCAGTGGCGAGAATGAGAACTGTTTTAAATACTTAAAATGGCGACGTTTTCCTTACATGAACAGCGTGCAATCATTCGTTTTCTGAATTTGCGTGGTGTGAAACCAATTGAAATTCATCGACAGTTGAAGGAGACATGTGGTGATGGAGTTATGGATGTTTCGAAAGTGCGTTCGTGGATGCGACAGTTTAATGAAGGCAGAACATCGTGTGACAACAAACCGAAACAACCTCGGGCTCGCACAAGCTGGTCTGACGATATGATCGAGAAAGTGGAGAGAATTGTTTTGGGGGATCGCCGAATGACTGTTGAACAGATCGCCTCCAGAGTTGGCATTTCTGTGGGTTCTGTGCACACAATCCTGTATGACGACCTGAAAATGCGAAAAGTGTCATCCAGGTGGGTGCCACGAATACTGACGGACGACCACATGGCTGACCGTGTGGCATGTTGCCAAGCAATGTTGACGCGCAACGACAGCGTGAATGGGACTTTCTTTTCGTCGGTTGTGACAATGGATGAGACGTGGACGCCATTTTTCAATCCAGAAACAAAGCACCAGTCAGCTCAATGGAAGCACACAGATTCACCGCCACCAAAAAAATTTTGGGTAACCGCCAGTGCTGAAAAAATGGTGTCCATGTTCTGGGACAGCGAGGGCGTAATCCTTACCCATTGCGTTCCAAAGGGCACTACAGTAACAGGTGCATCCTACGAAAATGTTTTGAAGAACAAATTCCTTCCTGCACATTGAGCTAACGTTACGCAACAGTTTCTTCGTGATAACAACTTTGAAGTGATTCCTCATGCTCCCTACTCACCTGACCTGGCTCCTAGTGACTTTTGGCTTTTTCCAACAATGAAAGACACTCTCCGTGGCCGCACATTCACTAGCCGTGCTGCTATTGCCTCAGTGATTTTCCAGTGGTCAAAACAGACTCCTAAAGAAGCCTTCGCCGCTGCCATGGAATCATGGCGTCAGCGTTGTGAAAAATGTGTACGTCTGCAAAAAAAAATCGGAGGCCTTAGAACTTGAATGCACCTCGCATATCGAGAGGTTGTAACAATGGAAAATTGTACTGAAATGCAGGAGGATCTGCAACGAATTGACGCATGGTGCAGGGAATGGCAATTTAATCTCAATGTAGACAAGAGTAATGTGCTGCAAATACATAGAAAGAAAGATCCCTTATCATTTAGCTACAAAATAGGTCAGCAAATGGAAGCAGTTAATTCCGTAAATTATCTGGGTATACGCATTAGGAGTGATTTAAAATTGAATGATCATCGGTAAAGCAGATGCCAGACTGAGATTCATTGGAAGAATCCTAAGGAAATGCAATCCGAAAACAAAGGAAGTAGGTTACAGTACCCTTGTTCGCCCACTGCTTGAATACTGCTCAGCAGTGTGGGATCTGTACCAGGTGGGGTTGATAGAGGAGATGGAGAAGATCCAACGGAGAGCAGCGCGCTTCGTTACAGTATCATTTAGTAGTCGCAAAAGCGTTACGGAGATGATAGATAAACTCCAGTGGAGGAATCTGCAGGAGAGACGCTCAGAAGCTCGGCACGGGCTTTTGTTGAAGTTTCGAGAACGTACCTTCACCGAGGAGTCAAGCAGTATATTGCTCCCTCCTATGTATATCTCGAGAAGAGACCATGAGGATAAAATCAGAGAGATTAGAACCCACACAGAGGCATACCGATAATCCTTCTTTCCACGAACAATACGAGACTGGAATAGAAGGGAGAACCGATAGAGGTACTCAAGGTACCCTACGCCACACACCGTCAGGTGGCTTGCGGAGTATGGATGCAGATGTAGATGAAGAGTTTGTTGGTTGTCAAGTCTCACATCCCATCATATCCCCACACGAGCTCCATTGGCGACACGTCTGGAGATCGTGCTGGATAGGGAAGTTCCTGCACGAGTTGCAGAGCACGTAGTTTCACGGGCAGTGTGTGAGCAAGCATTATCCTGTTGGAGAAACACGTCACCGTCCTGTTGCAAGAATAGCAAAAGAATGGGTCTAACAAGATTCTGCGCGTACCGAGTACTGGTTAGCGTCCTCTCCAGAAACACAGAAGGTGAACGAGAGCTGTAGGGTATCGCACCGCAGACCATAGGACCTGGGGGGAGGGGAGAGGGCAGTGTGTCCCCAACTAACGCACTCCACCAAACAGCGGTCACCGGGTCATTGTACGCGCAAACGACCGTCACTTGCATGCAGGCAGTATCCTCTTTCATTCTGAAGATAGCCCGCATCTCGTGGTCGTGCGGTAGCGTTCTCGCTTCCCACGCCCGGGTTCCCGGGTTCGATTCCCGGCGGGGTCAGGGATTTTCTCTGCCTCGTGATGGCTGGGTGTTGTGTGCTGTCCTTAGGTTAGTTAGGTTTAAGTAGTTCTAAGTTCTAGGGGACTGATGACCATAGATGTTAAGTCCCATAGTGCTCAGAGCCATTTGAACCATTCTGAAGATAATGGCGCGCCACTGCATGTTCTAAGTTATCCTCTGACGGAACCAGTCGAACAGTGCACGTCGATGCTGCGTGAGTAGAAGACGGGCTAGAAGTGTACGTACCCATACTCCCACTGCTAATAACTGGTTCACAACAGTTCGTGTTGACACGTCTGGGCTCACAAGCCTTCTTATGTGTTGTGCTGTAGTAGCTGTCCGACCTTCCATACAATGCGACGATCCTGGTGGGATGCGTGGACGTCCAAACTCGTCTACGGATGTAAGAATGTTCACATGACCACGTGCACGGGTGTCGTTGTCCGAAAGAACCGTCCCCCCTTTCAAAATTGCTCGCTTGCTGCAAGGAGCACTAGTGTGTCCCTGTGGCATGGTTACCACATTGCTCCACACGTTTGCACAACACTTAGCCTTCTGGCTGTGAGCATTCCCAATTAAAGGATAGACACATATGGCTCTGGTAGAAATGCCATGACGCTATCTGTTTGCAGACGACGTTGAAACCATTATCAGTACATCTACTATTGTAAGTAGGCTGTTTATGTTTTCTTATTGGCAACATTACGTAGCGCTCTATATGAAAAACACTGGCTGTACTGTGTGCGGTCTGTGGCTAGTTTGCATTGTTGTCTGCCATTGTAGTGTTGGGCAGCGGCAGCTGGATGTGAACAGCGCGTAGCGTTGCGCAGTTGGAGGTGAGCCGCCAGCAGTGGTGGATGTGGGGAGAGAAATGGCGGAGATTTGAAATTTGTGCATGGACTGCTATATATATTATGACTATTAAGGAAATACATTGTTTGTTCTCTATTAAAATCTTTCATTTGCTAACTATGCCTATCAGTAGTTAGTGACTTCCGTAGTTTGAATCTTTTATTTAGCTGGCAGTAGTGGCGCTCGCCGTATTGCAGTAGTTCGAGTAACGAAGATTTTTGGTGAGGTAAGTGATTTGTGAAAGGTATAGGTTAATGTTAGTCAGGGCCACTCCTTTGTAGGGATTTCTGAAAGTCAGATTGCGTTGCGCTAAAAAAAATATTGTGTGTCAGTTTAAGCACAGTCATGTATAATTTGTTCTAAGTGGACGTTTCATATGTCGACTCTTAGCCGAGGATACCTCACTGGAATCTTCTGATTTTTTCTTGTAGTTTGTGTAATTAGTGTAGATTTTGTTTATTGCTATTGAGTAATTGTAGAGAGAATCTCCTTTGTAGTTGCAGTCTTTCATTGTTGTACAGTAAAACAGTGGCATGCATGTAGATTTGCAACAAGTATTTCGCAGCTGCGCTTGCAATTAACTAGATATTATTTTCAGTGCTATGTTAATGTGTTCCCCTAATTTTGCTCTTCAAATTGTGTTTTTCTGTGTTGTCGTGTGAAATATTGTGACAATAATGGCGTGTGAAAAAAGTAACACTAGGCTCCAAAGTTAACTTGGAAATGACAGTGAAGACGAAAGCAGTGTGTTAACGCCACCATGTAATGAATTAACTAATATTCAAAGTAGTAATTTGGTAACTGTGCATAGGGAAATGGAGCGGGCGTCAAATAATGGTGTAGACAGTGAAACAGGTAGTAAACAGGGAAGCATTATCGATCGATCGGTCGGCAACATCTCGCCTCAGGAATCGGGAATGACAGAACACAATATTGCAAATACTGTAGACTCAGTTTTTGGGTTCTCACCGTTTTCTCAAATGAGTCAAGACACATTTTCCGCTTGTCAAAATGAGAATGTTGCCGGTGCAAATTCACTGCCGAAAAGCACTGAGGAACATGTTTCAGACACCAGTGCATTGTTATTGCAGTTAATGCAACAAATGGGACAAAGGCTACAAAAGTTAGACACAACGCTTGAACAAAATCAGAAACAAATGGGACAAAATCTTCAAAAGTTAGACACAATTGAACAAAAGCTTCAAAAGTCAGACTCAGTGGAACATAAGCTTGAACAAACACGTGAAGATTTAACTACTGAGTTACATAACATTGAATCGAAATGTCAAAAAGTCTGTAATGATGTAAAAACACAAATTTGTGAGCATTTTTTCGCGTCATGAAAATGCATTACAGAATCACGAAGCAGCCAAAAAGAACTGCAAACTATTGTTCATGAAAATCATGAGACCTTGCAAGCTAAAATTGACTCAGTTGCATCTACCGATTTGGTTACGCAACTTTCAAAAACTCAAGAAAACTTAAAGGACACAGTAGATACTCTGAAAATTGGTTCAGAAAAACA
Organism: Schistocerca cancellata; assembly: GCF_023864275.1. Lineage (NCBI taxonomy): Eukaryota > Metazoa > Arthropoda > Insecta > Orthoptera > Acrididae > Schistocerca > Schistocerca cancellata. Next base: position 199,703,286 of record NC_064630.1, read on the forward strand.
CACTGAGGAAATAAGTGCAGTATCGGAGAAAGTAGCCGAACTTTCGGATCAGTTCACTAACTTATCTGCAAAGGTAGATGATGATCTGAATGACACAAGACCTGTAGCCATCACTGACACAGAAGAGTGCGAACAAGTTAGGAAATTCAAAAAAAATCAGAATCAAATTAATACGCAACACCAAAGAGGAATTCGGGAAGTACAAGATCAGCTGACACAGGTAATACAAGAATTACGTATTTCAGAGGACACTCGCGCTCCAATACGGGTAGAGGGACATAGAAATACGGAACAGCCACAAAATAATAACACAGGGCATTTCGGAAGTTATGAAAGAAATTGGCAATGTGCACTGAATTTTGAGATGGAACCGCCGACACGACGTAACAATGACCGACATGCGACTCGCCGACATGATGATTTTGACTATAAGCTGTTCATTACTACACGTAAATTCAAAACGTTTAAGAATTCTGCCAACGACATTCATCCACAAGCGTGGCTCCATCAATTCTGTCATTGTTTTCCTCCCAACTGGTCATTGGAGCACAGGTTAGAATTTATGTGTGGCTACTTGGAGAATGAACCAGCTGTGAAAATGCGATCGGTCATTCACGATTGTCACAGTGAAGGAGAATTTTACCATGCATTCCTCTCAGCATATTGGTCTCAAGCTACACAAGACCGAGTAAAACATAGCATCATAATGATGAAACATTTCGAACAATCTGAATTTTCCAGTCTTGTGAAATATTTTGAAGACATGTTGCACAAGAATCAGTACCTGTCAGACCCATACAGCCCCTCAGAACTCATACGCATTTGCTTAATCAAATTACCTGAACATTTATGACATATTATTTTGGCAGGACATTGCAAAGACGACATTGAAGCTTTTCAGGGACTCTTACAAGAATTATAAATTGACACAGACAGTCGCGAGATGCGAAAACAAGAAAACAATCACTACAGGTCACATCCGTCACAATTCCGTGACGACAGAAACAATAACTGGACACGACAAGTCTATTCTTACAACGCAAATCGTGACCAAAACAGACACCACCCATATGACAACCACTGGCAGAGTAATAATAGTTACAGAGAAAGATCGCATTTCCATAGTAATGAATATGACAGAGACAATCATAGAAACAGACAATATGGCAACCAGAACAATTATTATCAAGGGAGACAGAATACCTTTAGACGCAACGGTCCAGTGCGCAGCTACGACTCAGGGAGAAATTCTCCACCACGTGACCGACAAGAAAGAAACTATGGAATCTACCGACATGACGACAGACGATATGATCGTAACGACAGACCTGAACTGCATCAGAACTGGCGGGATTTAAACAGAGCAGGGCACTTTCGACAACGTGAATTTGTAGTAGCTAGGTCTCCTCATCCCAGTAACGACACGCACCAACAAAGGAACAGACAATGACTCGCACCGCAGGCTGCCGCGTGTGCTGGCTGGCTCAGAGAAAAAGAACATAGACGCTAACCTTGAGAAAAATTCCAGTATTCTTTACCGATGTATACCACATGATAATTGCGTTAAAGTTGAAACTTTGCGTACTAGGAAGAGCAAAGCATTTCACTTTTGTGTATCATGAGGTAAGTACATTGGCTTCTGCAGAACTTAGCTTTCGGAGGACGATAACTACGACACTTCCACAGAGATTATCTTACAACAAGACGCACAGTTTAGCGCTACAGTATACGTATTTGAGTGATTAATTTTGTACTTAAACATTTATTTTTAAAGATTTTTGAATTACAAAGAAAGTTTTCCGTGATACATTTCATTCCATTGCTGTAATCTGTAACACCTGAGGGTATAATTACATTAATCCTCAGGGGGGTATACGCTTACTTTGTGTACCATGTGTTTGGCAAGCACAAGGAGCCCTAGCTAATATGGTATTTGCTTATACAACTTTACACATCGGTACCATATTTCTCTAATACATAAATTACACAGCTATCTGATCATTTAACTGAGAGAGACAAACTTTTTTACTACGGCAGTGACAGATGTTTACGTAATTACACCGTTGTATAACTTCACACTTACGAAATTGTATTTTGTCTGTACTTTGTGAACTGTTCATATTTTTTCGGACCCATTGTGATATTATGAGAGCTTTGAATGATATATTTGGTATGGGATCATGATTTTAAAGTACGTTTGAGGTAGATGACATTACTGAAATGAGCACAGAATTTTCTTTAGGTTTTGAAATTATTGCAGAAAGCTACGACGTTTTTGAGATTTGACTGAGGTGTTATGATGTTATTATTACGATGACTATGTGTATTATGCTGTTGCGGTATGTTTATGATTAATAAGCTGATGCTATATGAGAAATTTGATTATGCTACATATTTATAATGATGAAATATTGAAGAATGTCAACGAATATGTATATGTGTAACAAGGTAAGGAATAAGGAGTAGTGGTTAGGGACTCTGGTTTGTGAAAAAGGTTGTTGGAAACCAAGAACCGTACTGTAAGAGTTATGAAATGTATGTAAATGCGTGAATGTATCACAATGCCGGCGAAAATTTTTTGGACACTGTTATATCAATAGGATTTGGTTTCTACAGATTTGTAACGCAAATTCTTGACCTGTGAAATATTTTTATATAAGACTGTCACTGTAGCGGAAACTGCTGTCGTAAATATTTCCGTAAGAAAGGTAAGTGACCTTGACGTAATGCGTTTTGGGTGCCCAGCTGAGAGGTAGTCGTTTGACAAAAGAAAGCCATTAGGTGGAGAAAAAAAGAGGCCATTAACCTCGCTGTTGACATTCCTTTGTAGAAAGCATCGCTAATACGACACGCTCGTTACTTGAAAACATATGATTACTCGTACTTTGTGCTACTTACTGAAATGCTTATGAATTGAAGGGAAATATTTGTACATATGCACACCTGATTATGACAAGTGTTTTTCTATGAGAATTGAGAGAATTTCTACTAACTTATGAAATGCCTCATGGCTACTGAATGATGTTCTTATGCTTTACTTTGTACATAGTTGCTTATTTCATTTGATATCTGGTTTCCAGCTGTGTTGCACCATTAGTTTTATAAAATAAACTTAGATGCATTTGCTAATGTGAACACTTTCTGTCAACAGATCTATTAAATAATAATTTTGTGATCCACATTCTTCAAAAAAGGAGCACTTGGAAAGGAAAGAACAATAAGAAGGGACTAGTAACAGTAACTGCATACATAATTTTCTTTTCAAGTACTTGGTAATTTTTTGTAGAATTAGTTTTTGTGGTGCACCACTTTAATTACATAGACATTAAGATGTGAATATACATTTCCCTTATCTGCATTGTAGTCTTTAGTGTAATATTTTTTTTTATTGAGCTATGTCATGTTTAGGTATAATTTGCTGCTGCTGCTGTTTGCCAGGCATAGTGTTACTGAATTTTACTTTGTGTTACTCTGCTAAGCCAGTTTATTACTGATTTATTTTTCTTATTTGCTGCTCATTGCATATTAGTTATAATATTGTTGCTTACTTTGCCAGTTTGAATTTTTTTGTCATTGCTGTTCGTGTTAATTGTTTTGTGCTGCTGCATTGCCTCGTCCCTTAGTTTAGCATCTGAGCTCAGTAGATTTAAGTTAGCTTAAGAGGGGGTAGCCTATAAGAGAATGAGTTGCGATGAATTTGAAGAAATGCACTGAGAGGTTATACGAGAAAAATACAGAAAGCATGCTTGGATAGGATTTTTTTGGTGGAAGCAAAGGTAGAAATAAGACGAACGATCTATGGAATGAAGTTTTGGGTTGGACTGCAGTACCAAATGTTACACTGAAAACGAACCCTGTCCTTTCCTTTTGTGTTATCCCACTATGTGTTTGTGTACCCTTGTGTATTTGTTTTCTTCCTGTCTCTGTGTAGTTTCATAGAATTTTTTCTTCTTTTAATATTAAGCAACAGTCACTATGATGAGGAATATTGTTCTCCTCAAATATAATTGGCATTAATAATATGTTATTTACCTTGTAAATATGCTTAGACATTATTTATTCTGTTTTGTTTTAATGCTCATGTGTAAAGTTGATGTTTCAAAAGTTATTCTGATCTTTTATGTATTTACTTATGTCATAATTCCTGTAACACTGATGTATATGTTTATTTCTATTCTGTTGTAAAGCCTGTACTACAAATGTTATCTGTATTGTTATGTTCTTTAATGATGTATTTTGTACCTTTGTAATTGTATTCTTATGTCATAAAATTGTAATTGACAGCAGTTCATCAAATTAAGTAACTTGTAAGTTCCATTTCACTGCACACGTTTCTGTTGGTCATAGTATATGGACAATATGTGAGAAGTAGGGACTGTTAGCGTTTGCACGTGTGTTAATAATTCAGCAAGGGACTGGATAACAGCATTGCTGGTTCTAAGAACAATTCCAAAATTTTTGTGAGTGCACAAGTGGTGGTTTATGAACTTGCTATCATCTCTGCAAGACTCTTCGATGGTGATTGTGCACCTGCACAGTCGCAACAGATGGCTGCTGGCTGTCTCTACAAGGACTACAGTGGGTCTGCATCTTTGATGACCCACCAATACCATTATTTCTACAAGGACTGCAGTGGGTCTGCGCCTCTGGTGGCCCACCAATACCACAATCTCTACCAGGACTACAGTGGGTCTGCTCTGTGATGACCTACCTACCAATCTTCTTCAAAACGTCGAATGACTCTGCTGTGGGTTTGCTCTCTTGTGGCCCATTACCTGTCTGCATGTCAAGAGTCAGCACTATCTTTCCGTTGGAAGGACAACACTACTTCTTCAAGACTGCATGGAAATCCACTACTTCTGTGTGCAATTTCTTTTACTAATGAGACTTTGTGAAAAAAACTGTAATTACTGTAATGAATGATCTGGACTGTCTTTATGGACTGTGAGAAAATTTTAGCTTTTTACCAACATTGTATCAATAAGTGTGTGCATTTGATTTCTTTGTTATTGTAATTACGATTATGAAAAATTTTAACAAATATGTATTGGCCACTGCCCAAAACAATTTGTAAAATTTTTTTGCGGTGAGCATGGGGGCTATGTAATTAGGCTGTTTATGTTTTTTTATTGGCAACGTTACGTAGCGCTCTATATGAAAATCACTGGCTGTGCTGTGTGCGGTCTGTGGCTAGTTTGCATTGTTGTCTGCCATTGTAGTGTTGGGCAGCGGCAGCTGGATGTGAACAGCACGTAGTGTTGCGCAGTTGGAGGTGAGACGCCAGCAGTGGTGGATGTGGGGAGAGAAATGACGGAGATTTGAAATTTGTGCATGGACTGCTTTATATATTATGACTATTAAGGTAAATACATTGTTTGTTCTCTATTAAAATCTTTCATTTGCTAACTATGCCTATCAGTAGTTAGTGACTTCCGTAGTTTGAATCTTTTATTTAGCTGGCAGTAGTGGCGCTCGCTGTATTGCAGTAGTTCGAGTAACGAAGATTTTTGGTGAGGTAAGTGATTTTTGAAAGGTATAGGTTAATGTTAGTCAGGGCCACTCCTTTGTAGGGATTTCTGAAAGTCAGATTGCGTTGCGCTAAAAAAAAATATTGTGTCAGTTTAAGCACAGTCATGTATAATTTGTTCTAAGGGGACGTTTCACTATCTTCGAACAGGCATATGGGATCACTGGATCAAACTGTTTATTACTGGTAAAACCAATGTTTTGCCCAAGGTTACAGTGGTCCGAATTTAGGTCTTCTGTTGTGTTTTTGAGTCCACAGTCACTTATATTTTGTCATGGCTCTCACTGGGCTTGAAATTACGCCACAACTTCAAAAAAACGCTGGGGGCAAACGACTGTAGCCACGAAAAATTCTATGTAAAGCACAATACTTGTAGCACCGTCAAGAAAAGCCATCATGTCTATCGGAGCTGCATCTACTGGACACGATGGCATTACGTGTGCAACGACAAGAATGCAGTGGGAATGTATTCACATCTGTTGGACGAATGTAATGAAAACAAACACTCCAAACCGACATTTCACGTAGGTCACATCCACTGAAAATCTGTAACGCAACCATCTGTGTGGCGTACTTATATTTATATGTTATTTATATTTTAGGGCAATGAATCTGTAAAAAACGCACCACATGTAAGGAAAGCATGAAAACCGTCTGAAGATGAATAATAACTGTTCGAAACCGATAATGGTACCCTTTGAATAAAGGAACTGAAAATAAATTTGTGGCTGGTTGCTGTCTCAACACCATCAACATAAGGACAATTACCTAAAACTCCTAAAACCTTGTTTTTTAAATCCAAGTTAGAAACAATAACAGTTTGACTTTCATTATCATTTGAAGCCATTCCAAAGTTATCAGTGCATGTAAATTAGTTAATTATAATTTTCTTTTTTACACTGCATCACTGTGCATTAAGTAATACAAAAATCGGTCAAAATTATTGTTTGGTTATATTTTGCCATGTGATTGCGTGGGAGTAACTGAGAGATTGTACGTGGGACATACGTTAAAATTTGATATTTCACTTTACGTAAAATCTTGTACATAGGAACCATGGGAAAGTTATGTTGCAACCACGATTCAGGTAACGTGTGTCGGTGTGTGCTTGCTTTTGTATAAAAGTAGCCAGAATGGAAGTTAGAGGCGGAATACGTTTATTTAACAATTTGAAGAATATTTCGCACTTCGTTTATTTTGATTAAACAAAATACAAAAATTGAAGTTTTGCTGACATTAATTACTGTCAAATTAGTGATTGAATAAGGCAAGATTTGCCTCGAGAATGATCTGGAAGGAACGTTCTGATTGGTCTAAAGTGTTCTCACTGAACACTTTAGATTTGTCACAGACTAGATTTCTAACGCGCACCACATTTTCTGATACATGCAAAGTGTTTACAAACATATGAGTGCCAAAGATGCTATGATTATGAAGATGTCCCATGTTTGGAAAAAGATCATATATTCACTTGTGCAACTGAAACGACTTTTACACTAGTACAGAGATACGTTGATTTTGTGAGCTTTAGAGCGAATACTGTTACATTAATTAGATAGTTGTTCAATTTTTTTGAGTACTGTATAGGTAAGACACTACATTATTTATTTACGTTTAGCATCATGAGAATTGTAGTAACATATAAATTTGCTACTTGATCTGCAGATAGGCGTAGGAATATTATTTGCTTTGTGGGATGGAAAATAGCTTTTGGAAATTTTTCAGTAAAGGGGTGTTAGCTAACTCGGTTTGTTCATTAAGGATATAATCTGGGGTCCTGTTTTTGCGTATGTGTATTTATATTTCTTCTAATATATTCATAGTGGCTCCTTTTTCTGCTAGATGTAAAATTTTTAAGTTGTTCTCAGTGTTTCTCACTGAATGGGTTTCTTCAGAAATATGGGCTGCAAATGGAGCTTTGTTCAATTTGGCAAGCATTAAAGCATCAATGCGTTCTTTGTATCTAACTTCAAAACTTCTGCCTGTCTGTCCAATGTAGAATTTTGGGCATGTATAGCATTTGAGTTTGTATATTCCTAATTTACCTTAGGGCTCTTCGAGGTATTTACATCATGGATTACTGTTTCTTGTAATTTATTATTTGTGGGAAACAGATTGTGATATTTTTCTTTTTAAATAAAATGGTTCAAATGGCTCTGAGCACTATGGGACTTAACTGCTGTTGTCATCAGTCCCCTAGAACTCAGAACTACTTAAACCTAACTAACCTAAGGACATAACACATATCCATGCCCGAGGCAGGATTCGAACCTGTGACTGTAGCGGTTGCGCGGTTCCGGACTGTAGCACCTAGAACCGCTCGGCCACTTCGGCCGGCTCATTTTAAATAAGTTTTCTGTTTGGTATGATAGTGTGTTTGGTATGATAGTGGGCCTGTGAATGGGAGAGTAGCATATTTAGGTTTTGCCTTCCGTGGCACATTGATTTGGCTAGGAGTGCGTGTTGTGTGGATTGCTGTGAAGTGGATCTGTGGTTTTTGTCTGCATTTTGTTTTGGAGTTCTATTATTATGGGTGTATATGTATGTCACGATACATCATAGCATCTTTGACTCTCATATGTTTGTATGCACTTTGTATGTATCAAAACATGTGGCGCGCGTTAGAAATCTCGCCTGTGACAAATCTAAAGTGTTCATTGAGAAAAATTTACGTGTGCAACGATAAGAATGCAGTGGGAATGTATTCACATGTGTTGGACGAAAACCATGAAAACAAACACTCCAAACCGACATTTCACGTAAGTCACATCCAATGAAAATCTGTAACGAAACCATCTGTGTGGCGTGCTTATAATGATTTATTATTTATATTTTAGGACAATTAATCTGTAAAAAACGCACCACATGTAAGGAAAGCATGAAAACCGTCTGAAGATGAATCATAAGGGTTCGAAATCGGTAACCGTACCCTTTGCATAAAGGAACCGAAAATAAATTTATGGCTGGTTGCTGTCTCAACACCATCAACATTTGTCTTCAAATAACACCCATTGTCTCCAACCATGTCATCATATGACAAAATTGCAATTCTCTTTATCTCCAGAACTATAATAAATAAAGATGTGTAATTCTGACAGCATCATTCCATTAATAACAAAAGGCTGTGTACTAAATTTGAACAAAATGGGTTAATAACTAATATAGATTATTTAGATTCGTAGAGGGAATGAATCTTCGTATCGACTGAATGTTACGCTATGCACTTCTCACGGCAGGCAGCGTCACTTGCTGCGTTACAGTCTTCGTGAATATGGCTACTTCTAATTGGTATATACGAGAATCCACTGCTACGCCGTCACTCTGCTTCTAGTATTTTCCTCATCTTTTGAAATATGTTGATGACAAACTCAACCAGATCGAATATGTCTGGGGCATGTTCTTGTAGGATGGAATAGTTCCGTCGACTGGCACGTTTGCTGATAGTGGCTTTACGTCGAAACTGACCATATCTGTCTGTGAGTAGAACTGTATTCTCCTTTACACGTTCTATAAAGTGTGTCTAGCGATTCACGTAGGAATCCGTTTTGCCAACTAGAGGTCTTAATTTGCTGGCTAGATACCTCGCCAAATTTTATGTGGCAGAATTGATCCCAAGAGCAAGAGGCATTTACATGCGAGGCAGTGAATCTCTCCTGAAGGAACGTGTTCAGCAGGAGTGAAGAGAACTCGATTGGCACAACAGAAGAGAGCTGCAAATACATCTTTTGCTATCAGTTGCACAACCGACCACCTGAAACGGTGTGGGGTCACCTTTGGGATGTTCAACAGCCTCTTACTTCCTGCAGGTCAATGTAAGTCACGTCTCTATTATAATCAAAATTATTTACTGTTTCTAGCAAGAGAGCTATTCCAATACTGGAACACAGTTACGGCGCTATAATTATTTTTTATAATATAGTCCATCTGCTATATAACATTCGAATGTTGCAAGTATAGGAGTTATGATTTATTCTCTTGCTCATCAAACAAATGAAGACCATTTTCAGCCATCTTGAAAGATGAAGTCTCTTGGTGTGGTTAATATCAGCTCTACTCAATGAACGTGCTCAACTAAAACTGGCTCCTAAACCTTACGAAATATGTCTTACATGTTTCATGCCTTGCGGCGGACGAATATTAACTTAATAACAACATTCTCGCACATCAACGAGAAATTTGCAGCGGCAGAAGTAAAAATATGGACTATTCTTCGTTGCAATTGAAAATACAATATCCACAGAACACCGTGACCACTTCCAGTAATAGCAAGAAAAACAGTGTCTACGTCCCTTCCTTTATTTTGTTACGTAAGGGTGTTAGATTTTTTTGTTATGTTGAGTTATAAATGAATCTTCGCCAAGTGATTCCCTGCGCTTCGCGGTAATTCGTAATTAATGGATCTGAGAATGACCTAAAAAAGGACCGAAAGCAAGTATAGTAGCACTCCGTCTTCAGGCCATCGGGACCATCCGACCGCCGTGTCATCCTCAGTTGAGGATGCGGATAGGAGGGGCGTGTGGTCAGCACACCGCTCTCCCGGTCGTTATAATGGTTTTCTTTGACCGGAGCCGCTACTATTCGGTCGAGTAGCACCTCAATTGGCATCACGAGGCTGAGTGCACCCCGAAAAATGGTAACAGCACATGACGGACGGATGGTCACCCATCCAAGGGCCGGCCACGCCCGACAGCGCTTAACTTCGGTGATCTCACGGGAACCAGTGTATCCACTGCGGAAAGGCCGTTGCCTGAAAACAAGTATCCAATACAACAAAAAAGTGTCGTACACGATGTTTATCTTTCTATACATTTTACTTCTGTTGCATTTGTGTGCCAATATAACGGGGAAAAATTGAAGAGAAACATCAATGGCGTTACGTATCAGAGCGAAGGATGCCAGTAACATTGTTCGCATAGGTAATTTAGAGCATTTAAAAGGGAAACTGATAGGTTAAAGCTGAATATAGTAGGAATTAGTGAAGTGTGATGGCAGTTAGAACAGGACTTCTAGTCAGGTGGGAAAGGGGTTATAAACACAAAATAAAATAGGGGTCACGCAGGAGTAGGTCTAATATTGAATAATACATAGGAATGCAGGTAAGCTACTATGAACAGCATAGTTAATGCAATAGCGTAGCCAAAGTAGAAACGAAGCCATCACCCATGTCAGTAGCACAAATCTACATACCAAATAGCTCTACATATGTTTAAACGATTGAAAGAATGTGTGATGAGATAAGAGGACTCATTCATATAGCTAAGAGAGACAAAAATTTAATTGTGATGGGAGTCTTGAATTCGATCATAGGAAAAGGAAGAGAAGGAAAAATAGTAAGAGAAAGTGGACTGGGGGAACGGATGAAAGGCGAAGTCTACTGGTGGAACATAATTTAATCAACTTGGTTTAAGAATCATGTAATTAGTTTGTATACATGGAAGAGAACTGGAGACACTGGAAGGTTTCGTATTTGTTGCATAACGGTAAGACAGACTTCAAAACCAATTTTTAATCTGTGATACCGTAATTGCTAGTTAAAACTGAAGCAGTTTCGGTATGGTTGGAAATTAGGGATATGGTACACTTGAGAGAGGACACATTACTCTCTCACCTATTTTTCGTATACGGAAAATTATTAAATATTTCATTACAACCTGATGCACCTTGAGCGAGACTCTAGAAAGTTAACAGCCTGAGCAAATATTGATGGAGCCTGCTAGGGCACTAAAGGCATGAGATATTTTTATGGTTCTTAGCCCATAGAAACGGCTTGCTGGGAGTTGAAATCAATTGGCGGCAAGCCAAACGATCAGTAAATCTTGCCGGACAGGCCCATATTCATACAGGGCAGCCCCTTGTTGAGACGGGTCTCCAGCAGAACAATGCCATGATACCTGATGTGGCGCGAGCTGAAGCCTGGGCAGGAAGGGGGGGAGGCGACGGTCTGAAGCAACGTGTCTATGCAGTGGAGTCATAAACAAGGCATTGTTATTGTGTGCAGAGCCATGTAATAAAAATTCACAAGTTTTCGTGTTTGCCGATACTGCAAATAACCCTGAGAACCACTTCCATCGGCCGCCTCGGTTGTATAAGGAACTCCAGTGCCTGAGAAACATTTAGAGATAGAATCCGTATTACACTTCATAGCCAGTACTAACAAGCTCCAAGCCATAGGCGATTTACATAAAGATCTTTAAGATTATATCTGCTTGTTGCCGTGGGAAGTGACACAACTTTGGAGAAAATCGTCTTTACACTCTGCGAAAACTTAAAAAAGCCAGTACTTGATTGTTTCCTTTTTTTCCAGAGACGCAGGTTTCTTAACTCTTGCCCTGGTTCAACATGAGTTTATGCTGTAGTGTGGGAGAGGAGATTTAGCTCTTTTAAAGCCCTGTGATTGGCTCAAGACGGGGTGAAGGTGGTGGTGTTTGTGCACTTTGTGGGAAAACGGATTTTTTTTTTTCTGGAGAGGTGCCAGGCACTCGGGTGTAGGATTGTGGTGTGGAAGCGCTTCTGGTCGAAGCTCTGGCGTATGTGGTTGGTACTTGGGACCTCTCCTGAGACTGACTTCACTTGCGAGTAGTTTAGACTGGAGAGCCTTTGGTGAAGATCTTACTGTACCGACAGTGTGAATTCAAACATCTTGGACTACTCGTTTGCCAAGGCACACTTATTCGTTTCTGGTTTACCAGTCTTGACGTTTGGTATCCTTGTGTGCTCTCTCGTATAAGTGTGCCAGATTGGTCTACATCTACATCCATACTCCGCAAGCCACCTGACGGTGTGTGGCGGAGGTACAACCAGCGAACGGGTGTGTCACACACTGAAATCTACCCTGATTTCAGGTCTTGCTATCCGTCTGCCTGATCGCTAGACCGTGAGATTTTTACATTTCTTTCACAGCCGCGATCGATTCACAGGTGCCGCCTCGCATCTCACTTCCGCCGCACACATCTCGCCAGCTGCAAGTTACATCGCCGCATGAAGCAAACAGGGTAACGTATTGCCGCTCCAGCATTGTCAGGGCGTACAGATCTCAATCGCTACTTGCTCTCAGCTGTACCTATGTAGAGAAACTACAGTAGATTTGATCAATCAAAGTCTGCTCAGCGTCAGATTAATTCAGATGGCGTTATCTACATTTTTAGGGCCAGAGTACTTGACTCACTTCTGCCACCCAGGATTCTCGTCCATTGTAGTCTTAAACCACCTGTTAGTTGTTTACGGTATTCATTCAACAATCGTTTTGGGAAAACAAATGTTGTTAGAACACTAACTTTTGCCTACGTTCTCAATCACTTAAACAGTCCCCACCAGCGTTAACTTTCACACCGTATGATCAAAAGTATCCGGACACCCCCATAAACATACGTTTTTCATATTAGGTGGATTTTGCTGCCACCTACTGCCAGGTACTCCATATCAGCGACCTCAGTAGTCATTAGACATCGTGGAATGGGGCGCTCCGTGGAACTCACGGACTTCGAACGTGGTCAGGTAATTGGGTGTCACTTGTGTCATACGCCTGTACGCGAGATTTCCACACTCCTGAATATCCGTAGATCCAATGTTACCTATAACAAATTTAAAGACGCCTTTGGAGAAAAGAGAAACAGCTGTATAAATATGAAGAGCTGAAAGATAATATTATAGAAAAGAAAGAGAAAGAGGTGAAGATGAGTTGGCGGATATGATACTGCGAGAAGAATTTGACAGAGCACTGAAAAACACAAGTCGCAACAAGGGCCATGGAGCAGATGACATTACATCAGAATTATTGAGTTCTCTGGGGAACCAGCCGTAGCAAAATTATTTTATCTGGTGCGCACCATGTAAGAAAGAGGCGAAATACCATCAGACCCAAGAAAAGTGTATGATTTTAAATCCAATGAAAACCGCTGCTGGCAAATGCAAATGTTATAGAACCATCAATTTAATAAGTCATTGTTTCAAAATGTTGCCATGATTTATATACAGAGAAATGGGAAAACTAGTATAAGCCCGAATTGAAAAAGATCAGTTTGGGTTCCGGGGAAATATAGGAGAAATAATGATCTTACAATTTATCCTAGAGGATAGATTGAAAAAAAAGAAAGCAAACCTTTACATGTAGTATTTTCAGATTTAGAGAAAGTTTTTGAGAGTGTTGACTGAAATACATCATTCGAAATTCTGAAGTTAAAGGGGTAAAACAGGATCTGTACAATTATGTACCACTGGTTCAGAAACAAAACCACAGAGTCGAAGGACATGAAAGGGAAGCATTAGTTCAGACGTAAGTGCGAGAAGCTTGTAGAATCTCCCTGGTGTAGTTCAATCTGCACATTAAGCAATCAATAAATGAAACCAATGAGACATTTGGGAGGATAAAGCTCAGGGAGAAGAAATCAAAACTTTGCAGTCTTCTGATGGCATTGTAATTACATCAGAGACAGCAAAATGTTTGTAACAGCATTTGTACGGAATAGATAGTGCCTTGAAAATATTTTATGCCTATCAATAAAAGTAAAAGAAGGGTAATGGATTGTAGTCTTATTAAATCAGGTGGTGCTCACAGAACTAGATTAGGAAAAGACTCATTCAAAATAGAAGAGTTTTGATGTTTGGGCAGCAAAATAACCGGTGATGGCGGAAGTAGAGAGAAAAGAAAATGCACTCTGTCAATAGCAGGAAAAGCGTTTCTAAAAAAAAAAAAAAAAAAAAAAAAAAAAAAAAAAAAAAAAAAAAAAAAAAAAAGGAATTTGTTAAGACCGAAAATAAATTTCAGTGTGAGAAAGCCGTTTCTGAAGGCATCTGTCATCTGTCTGGAGTACGGTATTGTACGGAAGAGGAACGTGAACAATAAACTGTTCAGACAATAAGTTCGTAGGAGATTTTGAAATGTGGTACTGCAAGAGAATGCTTAAGATTAGGTGGATAGAATAAATAAGCAACGAGGAGGTGGTGAATCTGTTTTTTATTATTCTTTTTATTTATTTATGTTAGCCCGCGACCCTGACTTCATTGGTTTTCAATGCCTAACACAAATAAAAAATTTACAACTGATCGCGTATCTCCTGGTTGACAATATCACCAAACTTGACAGTGAATCTAGTTTGGGAAGAATCAATTGTATGTCATAATTTTGTTAATAGAAGGGATCGGTTGACTAGACACATCCTGAGACATTAACGAATTACCTGCTTGGTAAAGGGATTAGGTGTGGGTGGCGTAGCCGGCCACTGTGGTCGAGCGGTTCTAGACGCTTCAGTCCGGAAACGTGCTGCTGATGCAGTCGCAGGTTCGAATCCTGCCTCCGACATGGATGTGTGTGATGTCCTTAGGTTAGTTAAGTTTAAGTAGTTCTAAGTCTAGGGGACTGATGACCACAGATGTTAAGTCCCATAGTACTTAGAGCCATTTGAACAATTTTTTTTGTGGAAGGCGTAAAAATGATAGAAGTATACCTAGTCTGTGTATGAATTAGAACGGTGTATAAGTGCATAGCGTTTTTGTTATGCTCATTGGTATTCCTGTTGCTATGGGTTTATTTATCGATTGTCATTTTTTAAATTTGTAGTTTACGATTACTATTTGAGTTTATATATTGTCCTTTTGTGATCTGGAGATAGTGAGTGGAGCTGTGAACGCTAGAAAATGGAGTTTCAATGGAGAAACCTTTGCGCCGTGTATGGCGATAATGCCATTTGATACAAGACAACAAAAGGGCTTTCGCACTTTAAGGCGGATCGTTTAGACACTATTGACTCTCCACACTCAGGATTTGATGAAGATCGTTCAAACGCATGAATCCACAATGATACAAGACAGCGTGCTCGAGGACAGGCAAACTTGATGAACTATGATCATTTCACCATTGTGCGACATCTGCATGCCATGGGGGAGTTTCAAAAATCGGGTATATCATTAGTACATGTTCTAAGCCAAAATCACAGAAATCAGCGGGTGGCCATATGTGCATCCCTTTCTTGTTCATCAGTTGGCTCGCGAACAACACCGATCAGCCGGCCGGTGTGGCCGTGCGGCTAAAGGCGCTTCAGTCTGGAACCGCGTGACCGCTACGGTCGCAGGTTCGAATCCTGTCTCGGGCATGGATGTGTGTGATGCCCTTAGGTTAGTTAGGTTTAATTAGTTCTAAGTTCTAGGCGACTGATGACCTCAGAAGTTAAGTCGCATAGTGCTCAGAGCCATTTGAACCAACACCGGTCGTTCCTATTCTATGTTGTTACTGTTGAAGAGAAATGTCTTTATGCTAAAATAAGGAAAATAAATTAGTAATAGATCCCAAACAAAGCAGCAGCTCCCCGTACAAAGACCTGCGCGCATCTAAAACGAAATATTATGCATCTGGTGGAACAGCGACGGTGTGATGTACTGCGAATTGCTTCCCCGAGATGTAACCAACTATGTTGATATTTATTGTCAACAAATGAGACGTCTTGGAGAAGCAGTCCAAGAACAACAACAAAATGTTCAAATGTGTGTGAAATCTTATGGGACATATTAACTGCTAAGGTCATCAGTCCCTAAGCTTACACACTACTTAACCTAAATTATCCTAAAGACAAACACAAACACCCATGCCCGAGGGAGGACTGGAACCTCCAAGAACAACGACCAATACTTTTTTATTCTCGTGGTCGGCCAGCCACGGTCATCTGCTTTCTTGTTTTTACCCCTTCTACCTGTTTCTTGCTTCTCTCTGTAGTTTTCTTTTCCTGTTTTGTCCATAGTAATGTTGGTTGTCCTGTCGTTCTTCCGGTTCTTCCTTTCACCTATTATTGTTCTGTACGTCTCATTTTTCTTCTTTCCCTTGTGTAGTTATTTTACTGGGAACAAGGGACCGATGAACTCGCAGTTTGGTCCCTTCCCCCCCACCCCTCTCCCCACCTCTTTTAAACCAACCAACCAGCAACGATCAGGAAGACTGAGTGAAGTGATACTACTCAACGATGACGCCTGCCCGCATTCTGCTAGACTGACAAATAACACTATACAGAAGTTGGGTTGTGAAATGTAGCACCCACCTTATTCACCCGATTTTGCACCTTCACATTTTCACCTTTTCCGCTCTTTATCGAACAACCTTCGAGGAACTTCCTTTCCGGATGAAAATACGCTTCGAACATGGCTCGACGAGTTCTTCGCCTCAACGTCAGGTGATTTCAACAGTCGTGGAATCGAAGAGTTACTCCAGCGGTGGCAGACTGTTGCAAATATTGAAAAAAAACATATTACTAATTACTAAAGTTTCTGTTATGTGTATCTGTTGTGTTTATTAAAATTGTGGAGTAACGCCACGAACTTATGCACTAGTCCAGTAACTGTAGGTATATAGAGATGAAGAGGCTTGCAAAGGAGAGAGTATCGCGGACAGCTTAGGACTGGATACCACTATAACAGAATACATTTCATTAGGCACTGAAAAGAAAAATGTGCCACTTTCATGTGGTATCTTTGACCCACGAGCAGCACACGAACGCGATAACACGGGCTATGAAGCAAGTGCAATGGGATATTCGTGCAAATTAGCGCGTTGGCGCAGGATTGCAGGCAGCAGAGGTCGGCGCGGCGCGGCGCAGCTGGCGGGAACGGTCTCACTGCGGCTTACAGCTCGCAGCCGCTGGCGCCGGCGGGCGTGCAAATGCACTTTGATGCCTTTATAAACAAGGCGGCCGCTCTAACTCACGACATTTTTGCGTGACTTCCTTTAATGCGAGTTTTGTGGCTTCCGGCGGCAGATGGCAGCAGCGCGGGCGGCCGCGCCGGGCGACAGTTGTTGTGCCGGCCTTAATGGCCGGGGATTGCGAGCTTTAAAAACTCCGCCGCACTATATAACGAGGCGGCCAACTTGCGCATTAATCCCCATACAATGGAGCCCCGGGCGCAGGCGCGAGGGCCTCCTAGGATTACTCGGACCGTAAGATAGCGCGGCGCCGCGCTGGAGATAAACGCCTCGCCGCCAACTTGTGCACCCGTTCTTCCTGTCCCCCCCCAGTTGCGGTCATGCTTCTACCAAACCAGCGGCTGTAGTGGAATTTTCCAGCACCTACTGCAAACAACTGATAGGTTAATGTATTGACAGTCGGAAGTTGTGGTGTTTCAAAGGTCTAATCTGGAAACATTGCGTTTCTTTACCGCTTGAGCGACGCCAGGTATAATGTTAAGTGGAAACTTGTTATTTAAAAAGATTTTGTTTCTTTTCTTTCATGTCGAGCGTGGCAGCAAGATGATCCAGTGGGGACTCCAGACGCGACGGACGACGAGAGCTAACCACTATTGCATCGTAGTCGACGGCCGGCGGCTGGAAGAACCGTTGAAACATCATGCTGACCACTATTAAAATATGTTTTATATTTTTTTTATATACAATGAAAGGGCGTTCAATGTTGAATTTGGAATGATAAAGTTTGTAAGTGGATGTCAATTGGTTATCAACTGTTAAATAAACTTAAGAGTTGGAAGTTAAAACAGTCAGTTGACTTTGTTCTTACGACATACATCGTAAATATTACTTATGTGTGAAATTTGCAAATTTTATTAAAATTCAGACTGCTTGAAGAGATCCTGGCATAATTTTATCAGGAGTGTGGACGATTTTCAATAATTAACTAGTTTAAAGTTTTGTAATGAGAAGTCGACACTTATTGACATTTTGAAAATAATCGATACTGTGAACTGTATTAAAATTCTGTTTTAAAACTTTATCGGCGATTGTGGTCAAGAAGATCGGTTTTTAAGTGGAATATTTCGTTAAATGAGAACAAGATTGATTCTTTAGTGACGTTAATTAATTATTTAAGGAAAAATTAGGAGAATTTCAATTTATTCTGGCAAAGATATCAAGGAGTGTCAGACCGCACAACGAACATACAGAAACTCTGTGACTTTGCTGAACTGAAAAAAAATTTTTTTACGATAAAACTTGTCTACAACAGGGACTGGTGAAGTTTGCTACGTCTGTCCTTATCTTCTAGGTTGAATCTGCTACAGCTTAATGTTTTTCTTTATGGATTTTTCAAGTAACTGGGAAAAGAACTTATAATTTGATCTGCGGCCGGCCGTCGATATTGGCTACATGGTTAGGCTGTCGTGAAGCCTGTTGGTTTGCAGATTGCTTTTCTTTTCCCTGCTGCAGACATCGTTGCTGAGTTACTGCGACAGGATCGGCCGGTTCAGCGCAAAGTTTACAACACCTACACAGGTCTTTGGTAGCCTCACAATGTGCATACGCAGAAATTTATTTGAGAGGATCAGGACACTGAAATTTGGTTTTTTAGTATAACTGATTCGACGAATTTGAGATCGTGTTGTGCCATAAGAACTAAGTTGTTTAAGTAGTACACAAGGGTCAGTATGTAGCCGTTCAAAAAAAATTTTTTTGACTGTAGACTGCTTCAATGTCCAAAAGTTAAGGATATTTCTTTAATGTATGCAAATTACATGTCTTCCGTGCCTCAATCAGTAAGATCACTTTGTTGGCGTGTGTTTGTCTGCCTGTCCAACTTCTCAAAATGCTTTTTCTCAGGAATGGTTCGATGTACAAAGTTCAAATTTTTGTCAAGATATTGAGGTCTATAGGCCTATGGCGGTATAAGACTGTCCAGCTTCCAAGTGAATGCAGTTAAAAGACACGGCCATTAATATCACACATTTAGATACTCGCAAAATCACTCATTAAAACATTTGGGATACTTCCCCTCGACGTAGAATCATGAAATATAGCAAGAAGAAAGATTTCACAACAAAAGTAATGGGAAAAAATCAGAAAATTGTTAATTTCTGCTTATATCATACGAAAACGTTTTTCCTCTGTGGTTTGTTATCCGACATTCTTGAAGTCTTTAAGTCCCTTTGACTGACATTTTGCCAGTAGCAATGTCGATAACAGGCAAAAAGCGTTGAAATCTTCGATTCCCGGAATGAATAAACTGCCTATAAAGATAATTAAGTTTGTGCAGAACCCTCAGTGTGTGAGTCCTAGTCGCACCTGGAAAAGTTTTTATTTTATTGATATGATTCTTGACGATAACTTTCTCAACTAACTACCTGAAAGTTCGTACTCAAATGTTCAAATACAGTGTATCCAACGTGCTAGAAGCAAAAGATATTTTCATGTAAATATCAATAACATTAAGTTCCCACTTAAAAATTAAAAAGCACTAAATATTTAAAAAATGTGTGTGTGTGTGTGTTCCACATCTCTCCGTAAACCACAGGACTGATTTCAACCAAACTTCGTGCACGTATCCCTTATTGTCAAGCAACAATTGCTGTGGTGGTAAGAAGCACCCGCCTACCATAGTTCAGGATATATGAAGACATAAACAGTAAAACGAGTGAAAAAATGCCGCATCATACATGACGTTGCAATTTATTGCTTCTGGCCACTAATGAACGGTATTCGCAACACATTTTGCGCAGAGTATCCACATATGCCGCTGAATGTATGTACAAAATTATATCGTTGTATGATAAATAGATCAGGAGATACGACGCCATAAACACTGAATATGTAAAAAAAAAAAAAAAAGTGTCATGGATGAAGTTCTAATACATTTGTTGTTTACTTCTGAGACATTCCTATAGTCGATTTAAATTAAGGAAATCCCTGACAGTTAGTCTTTTTTTTCTTTCTTTTTTTCGATTTCCCCCCCTCCCCGAGACGGAAATGGGGGGGGGGGGGGAGGGCGGGCTGGCAGCAACGTAATATGCTGCTCTACAGCCTACAGAGAAGATAAAAACATAATGAGAATATAAACAAACAAGAAAAACAGCGATAAAACAGTGACATTGTAAAAAACTGTAAAATAGCGGAGAGTTATGGAATTGATAACATAAAAAACACGGAGTTGACGATGCAGTTGAAGACACATAGTAAGTAGACAAGCACAATTTAAAAGAACACGAGGACAGTCTGGTTTCTGTTCGCACGTGATAAAAAACATAACTAGCGACAGTATGGTAGCCGGCCGGGGTGGCCGAGCGGTTCTAGGCACTACAGTCTGGAACCGCGCGACCACTACGGTCGCAGGTTCGAATCCTGCCTCGGGCATGGATGTGTGTGATGTCCTTAGGTTAGTTAGGTTTAAGTAGTTCTAAGTTCTAGGGGACTGATGACCTCAGAAGTTGTCCCATAGTGCTCAGAGTCATTTGATTTGAAAATGAAAACCGTTTACAGAGATATGCAGAGGCGTTGCCATAGAGACGTTTACAAAATCAGTCGGGATCCAGCACCTTCCGACTTCCTTCTGTTTGGCCCAATAAAGGATGCACACCGCAGGGAGCAGTATGTGGAATGATTGGGAGGATACTGATGCAGCAAGACATGGGCTCAGTCGTCGACCAGTACAGTGTACCATGCGGGCATGTAGGCTCTTCCAGTGAAGTGGCGTAAGGCCGTCTCAGTCAGTTGATAAGCAGAAGTGATGAATACAGGACACGGGAATATATTATCTGTAAGTACATTGTGCACAATGTCTGAGTTACGTACGCGTATCTTCGATATGTACTCGTGTCCTGTAATACGACAACTGGTCTATAAGACCACAAATATGTTTTTTCGACGATGACATGTCAGACAGATCAAATATATTTTAACATTTCAACATGCACTTGAAAATGAATGCAAAGCCGAAATCATGAGCGTGTAAAATAAATGAACAATTAGCAGTCAACTGGTGGAAATTTCTTTCAAAAAAATGTATGTGACTGTGGTCCCCCAGGAAGGAAAGATCATTACTTCTGTTTCAGTGCAAATACCTTCAAAATTGTGAATAAGCCAGTAACATTATGCAAATACTAAGGCAGACAAGACAGCGTTCAGATGCAAAAGCATTGTGATACTGTTGTTGCTGCCGCCGCTACGGGAACAACTCAGCACAGTGTCCTCGTGCTCCATTTACGTTTACGTACAGTGACCCACACTCGAGATACATATCAGCCTGCTCTTCGTAAATAAATGTATCCGTACTGCTGTGTATCGCTGTTACGTACTATTGACACTGCCGGAAAAACAAACCCTGCACAGAGCCAAGTAGTATTTAGGCGTGAAGACGAAGGGTAAATTGGGCGTTCTGTTGTCAGCAACAAGTATCGTGGGTGAGCCCAACGAGAAACGCAGAGCGTCCTAGGCGCTGTTCTGCAAATTTTTACAGGGCAATACGCATACAAAAATAAATGTGGGTGTTTGGGGGTGGAGGGCAAGTAGTCAAACAAAATGCAGTTATTCTGTAAATTACAACAGGAGTCCCTTGTACCAATACAGAAAACAGCTGCGAAAACCTCCGAAATTTTGTCGGTGGATTTCGGGTCCATGCAGTAAATCAACTGAAGAGAAAAAAATGTGCAAGAAAAGTCTTTGGTTACGAAATGGAGAAAGATATCCTTGTGGATACTGCACCTGTCCATGAATGTGCTTTATGAATTGGAGACTAAAGAAACAGAAGTGAGAACAGTTGGAACATCCACTCTCTTCCAAAATTCTGAATCTTATGACATCGACCTATTCCCTCAACTAAAGAAATTTGGTACAGTAAATAGAGTTCATCTCTGCAAAGTTGTCCATTATTAATGGATTCAGTTTTCATAACATTAATTTTCCTTCAGACATTTGGCCATTCATAATTACAACATTACATATTCGCAGGCTAGTAACTCTCATGGTTGTAATTGTAGACGGTCAAATGCCTGAAGATGAAAAATCAGTTAATCAGAGCTGTTAGCCTGTAATAAAGGGCACTGTGGCAAGTAAGAATTTTATTAATTTTTCCTAATAAGTACCACACTCAATGAATTCAGACTAGTATTTGTATCTTTGGTGAATTTTGTTTCATGTGAATAATGCTGGAAACCGAGGAATCCTTCAGCAACTTTTCGTCTCCTAATGCTGGAGGTATCAGCAGAGGCTGTAAAGACTCAGATACGTTTCAAACGTGACAAGCTGAGCCTAAATATAATAAAATAAAACTCAAAAAGGATACCACAGTCAAGACACAAAGAGATGAGCTTATAGAAATATTTGTCTGGAGTCGAATGAATTGCTAATGGCAACCATGTGTAGGCACCTAGAATGATTTTTCACTCTGTAGTGTCGTATATGCTGATTTGAAAGCTCCTGGCGGACTGAAATTGCTTGCTGGACCGGGACTCGATCGTAGGAACTTTACCTTTCGCTCCTCTCCTGCCTCCCAGACTTCTCCGAAGTACTCCTGCATACTCCCGGAATGAGTCGCGACTGGATAACTAAGTCGATAGAACACTTCCTGTAAGAGAGGCAAGCATCCCAAATTCTAATTCTATTGCTAGTACCGGGAGGTTTTAATTAAATAGCAGATACTCACGGAGGTCCAGAGTTGACTGGAATTATCCTATGGCAGCGGAACTTGGCAGATATGCTAACACGTTAATGGGAACCGATTTACGCAATTTACACTGAAAAGAAAATTAGTTCCACCTTTCAATACTAGGCGCAAATCTGGCGCTGTACGCGCTTTGAATGACGGTATGACATGTACGCTGTCATTTGACGAGCCATAACCTGAGTGAACAGTATGGCTGTCGAGAGGAGTTCAAAATGGTTCAAATGGCTCTGAGCACTATGGGACTTAACATCTGAGGTCATCAGTCCCCTAGAACTTAGAACTACTTAAACCTAACTAACCTAAGGACATCACACACATCCATGCCCGAGGCAGGATTCGAACACGAGGAGAGTCAACAGTACAGAAAGGTTTGCGGTATATATTACATTGGTAGCCGTAGAAGACTTAGATGACGCTGCAATTGGAATCTCATGATCCGCAGCACCATCGTGAATTTTCTCTTCGGTTTCTCGCACCAATCGAAGTTGATGACATGTACAGGGCAATATTCTATGGCGTGACGAGACACACTTTACACTACTGTATGCATTGAATACACATAATTGCCGACTTTTGGGTACTGTTAAAGCGCCTACTGTGCACGAAGAATCACTGCACTTGCCATATGTGACGGTGAGTGTGAATTCAAAAGTATCTTTATTCTCGTCCGGTTTTCTTTGAAGAGAATACTGCCAGATGGACTGTCACGCATACCGTGATGTCGGCACGTTGTCGAGAATTTCTTGTACAGCGTGTGAGTCCTGCTTTGGAAGAGCGCAACTGTATGGAGACCACTGTTCCCGTGCAAGATGTGCAAGACAGAGCAGCACGTCATGTCGTTCGCCCAGTGAAAGATCTGCTTAATGCAACCTCCCACGAACGAGATATCTCCAGAGGCGTTCCAGATGCATGGCCTGCAAGATCACCTGATCTGTCTACATGTCACTTTTGGCTCTGGGAATATCTAAAAGAACGCGATTACCAGAGACACGTTCGGTCTCTACGTGATACGAGGGCCAGTATACAGGAACGCGTTGGTCGGATTCCGCTGGAACTGCTGCTAGCAACTGTTGATGACGTCGTTTTACGGATGCAGCATCTCGACGACGTCTCCGATATTCATACTGGTCAACTTGTGGAAACAGCAGTTAGTAATAAAATCAACATTTTGCCTTTCTCACTTTGTTTGATCCTTTCTGTCCATGTCTTGTTTGTATTCCCAGCGCCAGATTTGCACCTGGTGCCCAAAACTGGAAGTAATCTTTGTCTCGGAGTGAATCGGTTGTACATTAACGCATTGAAATATCTACAAAGTTACGCTGCCGTACGATAATTGAAGCCTACACCGAACCTGTGCAAGTAGCTGCACTGTAATTACAACCGTCCGGTACACAGTTTTAAACTGCCAGGAAGCTTCGTATATGGGTCCTTTTATAATTGCAGAATTGT
This sequence comes from Schistocerca cancellata, assembly GCF_023864275.1. Classification (NCBI taxonomy): domain Eukaryota; kingdom Metazoa; phylum Arthropoda; class Insecta; order Orthoptera; family Acrididae; genus Schistocerca; species Schistocerca cancellata. The sequence continues at coordinate 199,727,622 of NC_064630.1, forward strand.
ACCTCAGAGATTGAATCTACTACTTGAAGGAAACCTGGAGAGAGTTTAGTGACTTAAAAAGCGAGTATGTCGCCTTGTAAGTCTACCGCTTCCAAGCCGAGTAATTTTTTGCCCATTGTCGTATCTCTTAAGCTGGAGATGCAGTGAGGGTGCATCCCCAGTGCTAACCCGCAGCCGATCGCGCTACGAGGGAACCTCCCGCGCCCACGGCCACGCTCGCAGCCTCTGGGCCCGCCCCCTCGCGGCGACTTGCTGACTTTGGCCGCCCCGACAACAGCGGCCATTGTGGCGGCCCGTTCATACACTGGCGCGCTGCCCATTGACGGCGGGGCTCGCTTTCAGCGGAGGATTACGGACCGGAAGTTTGCCCGGGCCGCCATTCAGGCCAGAAAGCGAGCGGACACCTGTGCGTGGTTCATTCACAGCTGTAGAATAGCTGGCCCGCTAATTCTGTGCGCCGCGGAATGCACGAGGCACCGCCCACCGCCTCAATGGCTCCGCGGCAGGAATGCTGGTTGCTGCGACTGCTGCTCGCTCGTACACTGAATCCCCATCCCCATCCGCGACCACTTGACACGCTCCTAGCTACTTAGCGTCCAGGTCGACGTCGATTCTGCCAGCCGTCTGTGTTCTCTTGTATTGCTGTTCTTCAGTCCATTCTGCCACCCAAAGTGGCCCCCGGACCACTTGACTTCCTGAAAGCCCTGGATCGAGGCACTGAGGTAGATGCAGTATTTTCTGACTTCAGAAAAGCATTCGCCTCAGTATCAAACCAGCACTTACTACGTTTTGTAGAACGAAGAAACCGCGTAACAGTTGTTCAATCAACAATTTTTTTATTGCATACACGACCGGTCTCGGAACTCTTGACGTTCGATCATCTTGTGTAAACTGAAATAATGAAAAATATTGCCTGTGAGGCAATTGGGGCTGGGGGGGGCTGGCTTCCGCTCAATTAAAAAAAAAAAAAAAAAAAGTCTGACACAGAACTGTACAATTAAAATACAAGAGAGAACAGGACGTTGCAAATAAAATCACTTTAACACCTGACGTCATCCTCTCCGCGATGTTATCATGGAACAAAAGTTCAGTGTACAAAGATTAAAAAGGGGAACCGAAGGAAAAAAACCTACATCGCTACCGGACACGAAAGCCATCAGAATCATAAAACGTGTAAGACGCAATAAAAACATAAAGCTAAAATACATAATACATACTGTGAGGAATTACTTAGTTAAATTCCATAAAATTCGTTCTCCTATGCTGCACCGACCGGGAACACTAACAGCGACACTAAGCAGTGGTAAATACTCACTAGCCGCGAGTGTTGGTGACACACCCGACCCAGGCCCGATATGAATAAGATACGTGATTGGCAAACTATTTGAATCGGAAAAGCGGGAAGCGACAGCAAAAGGGAGGCGGAACCATCAAACCGTTAGGAGGGAAGAGAGCCTCTACATTTGAAAACAAGGAAAAATGTTGCATTACATAAATATCTCATTAGCTAAAATATTTTTGTGATACAAGACAGTGAGTTCATTTATGGTATCAAGACCACGGGAGTGGGGACTTCGTAAGTTTTCAGTTCCTTCCAGAACATTTAGTATCCGACCTTTCTCTGCTGTGAATAAGACAGGGATCGATATCCTGCTGCAGCCGGTATTGTTTGTCAATGAAATACATTGCCAAAGCTGACCTGGAAGTGGCCAGGTCTTTCTGTTCTTTAAATCCTGTATGAAAATTCCTACCTGTCTGCTGTTATACATCCGGTTTGTATCCTACTCAGTATGATACATGCCAGGAGAGAAGAAAAACTTCTTTTTGAAAACTTCACGGTTCCTTAACCTATCGCCCAAATTTTTTGATATGAAAAATGCCGGAACTATATTTCTTTCCAGACGTCTTCATATGAATTCTTGATATGGAATCTTACAAAACTTACTCTCTTGCTTTTTCTTCACTGGGTTCAGAGTGATTCCCTTCCGTGCAAGCTCAACCTCCATATTTTTTTGAATTCAATTTCTCAACCATAGACAGCGGATACCCACTAAGCGCGGCAATATACTTAAAAAAATTTAAGGATCCCCTCCATTAACTTTTAACACAAAATTTTCGTTATTACAGTTTACTCCAGAAGATGGAAATTATTCCGAAACCGGTGGTGTAAGCAGTAATAGACCGCTGATTCGGCAACTGTTGTGTGGTTCCTTGATTTTACAAAATGGATTTTTACTGCTGCGGCTGCCCCACAAGGAGAAGGCTATGCTTATTACATTGATCTACGAGTAAGAAGGCAGGTGGAGAGGCGACGTCTCTGTCCCACACTACATTCTCCAGCCGTTGCTTACACGGTCGCAGGTTCGAATCCTGCCTTGGGCATGGATGTGTTTGATGTCCTTAGGTTAGTTATGTTTTAGTAGTTCTACGTTCTAGGGTACTGATGACCTCCGATGTTAAGTCCCATAAGTGCTCAGAGCCATTTCAACCATTTAAACGTTGCTTACACTGGAAACCGACTGCAGTGTAGGCGCCACACTGTGCCTCTGTTTCTGCTTGTGATGCGCTCTCTCTCTCTCTCTCTCTCTCTCTCTCTCTCTCTCTCAGTGTGTGTGTGTAAGTGTAAGCAACGTTTAAATGGTTCAAATGGCTCTGAGCACTTATGGGACTTAACATCGGAGGTCATCAGTCCCCTAGAACGTAGAACTACTAAAACATAACTAACCCAAGGACATCACACACATCCATGCCCGGGGCAGGATTCGATACGTAATTTCCATCTTCTGGAGTAAACTGTAATAATGAAAATTTTGTGTTAAAAGTTAATGGAGGGGATCCTTAAGATTTTTTAAGTATATTGCCGCGCTTAGTGGGTATCCGCTGTCTATGGTTGAGAAAATGAATTCAAAAAAATATGGAGGTTGAGCTTGCACGGAAGGGAATCACTCTGAACCCAGTGAAGAAAAAGCAAGAGAGCATATATATATATATATATATATATATATATATATATATATGGGTGTGTGTATGTGGGTGTGTGTGGGTGTGGGTGTTAGGGAAACTACTGTTGTCCCTTCTTAATGTAATCCTTGCCGTATATGCATCAGGCCAATACTTTTCAGACTGTTTGGGTCCACGGTTCCCCTTATGTAGAAATAAATACCAGTAGCTTCTGTCACGGGTGACGCCCGATTCGGAGCGTGGGGTAAGGAAACTAAAGTATCGAAAAAAAAGGAATGAGAGTAGTTATTTCCTTATTAACTGTTGACATAACACAGTTTAATCAACTTTTAAGTTGAAACTTCCTGGCAGATTTAAACTGAGTGCCAGACCGAGACTCGAACTCGGGACCTTTGCCGTTCGCGGGCAAGTGCTCTAGGAGACGAGGTACTGGCGGAATTCAAGCTGTGAAGACGGGGCGTGAGTCGTGCTTGGGTAGCTCAGTCCGTAGAGCACTTGCCCGCGAAAGGCAAAGGTCCCGAGTTTGAATCTCGGTCCGACACACAATTTCAATCTGCCAGGAAGTTTCATATCAGCGCACACTCCGCTGTAGAGTTGAAATTTCATTGTAGGAACTTTTAAGTTATTTCACTTTATTCTTGCAGTGAAATCAACGGGAACGATGAGCCTGCCTCTTCATTCATCAGTTCTTGAAATCTCAGAACAAGACTAGAAATAGTGAATCGCATCTCTTTCTCCACATTCATTCGTTATCGTGTTGACTGTATTTCGTGTTACATAAGTCGGCTGTTGCAAAAGGTATCAAACCTGCTAACACCTTGATACCTACTTACAGATACTGCTGCTTCAGAAAGCGTCCAATCTGCAATGATGAGGAAGCGAACTTTTATTTCAATGTGGGGTCTGAAGAAATATTAATAAATTGCTCGTTCTTCAGCGGTGAACGTTGTTGGAATTTTTATACTGAAAGTATCTTTGATGCAGTTGTATTGATCAACTCACTATAGAAAGTAGTTCAGAAAGTAATCACTGAGTTCAGATAAATGCCCCGCTAACACAGACCTGCATTCTTCACTTAACTGAAAGTCATTGTCTTCTAAAACCGTGTAGAGAGAGGAGAGAACGTAATGTACATTTTTATCATCCAACTTTCTCTCCTCCAGCGTTAGTTACTTGCCGAAGGCTAAAATTTTGTCCGACTGGTGCAGAGTACTGGGATACATTAAAGGAACTGAACTTTTCAAAATGTGACAAAGGCACACGAACGTCAAAACGAAGTCAATGTATACGAACTTCTGTGAACTCGTATATTTCTCTTGAGCAAGGTGAGAGTAGATTTCACACCTGTGTTCACAGATCCTTTTCGAGACGCTACAACTTGAAAGTAAGGGAGACTTACTGTAGTAAATTAGCGAGCTGTGTTCGGTCTCCGTATCAACGCACATTTGTTGGAAACGTGTCCACTTAAGCATGCAACTTTTAATGCAGTTCAACATTTAGGACACCGAGTGAAGAATTTCATGAAAGACAGGGTTCTTGATTTTGAAGACAGGCCTTCTCTGTGAATAAGCCAGTATGTCCAAATAGCATTAAGAGTCTCTTCACGGATCACAGCTTGCAATTCGGCGTATCATCCAGCCATACTGAGGCTTCCATCTGTACACGCATCTACACAATTTTCCCTGTTAATGTTGTTTTCTTCCACGAAAGAGTATAGTATTTCAGAGAGGTCCTTTGGTTTTTTTCCTGAGAGTTATTTTCCTACAGAAAAGATCTTCATGAAATTTGTTGTTACGTACAGGCCGCAAATAACAAATTAGTTGCACATCGTTCTGGTTCTCTGTATATTCATCCAATTGAATCACCATTTCCTTTTAGTTTTCAACCAAATGATCATTAATGTCGTCAGCCTGAAGCAAAACAAATGTTATATCGTGTGTGAGATACAGACGCGAGCGACTGTGCCCGGACTTACGCCAGTTCACTGCTAGAGGCGCCACGTCACCTTAACGCGTCTGCGCGTAGTGCGCAAGCATTGCACCACAATAAGTATGAATTCAAAGTCAAAATTTACGTTTAAAACTTGGTTATCATATATTTTATTGTAATAACGTTTCAAATATCAAGTCTTTATGTACCAAGACTTGGTAGTTTCCGTAAAAATGCAGTTTTAAGAAACAAAAGTGGCGCTAAATAATAAAGCTAGAAAGCCAGAATTTGGTCAGAATGTGCCTATGGAGCTCATAAATAAGTAGACCAAGTTTCAAAGCTAAAGAATGAAAATTACACCCAGGTTCCACGTTTTTAATAAAAATGGAAAGCGCTACAAACTGGACTTAGAAACGTAAAAATTTGTTTTATGCTTCAGTTCACCCTAAAAATCATATCTAAGAGACGACGTTAAGCTACCTCGTATAGTTTATGAGTAATTTAATAAAAACCAGATTTGTAACTAAAATATACCCATTTATAGTGGATTAAGTACCTGTAATTTTAATGACAGAAAATTGTGGTTAAAGCAGATGATAAAACCTACTAAATAATAGAGCTATACCAAATTTTTGAGTTGTAGTATTAATAACAGCCAATACAAGTTCTAGTAAAGGTATGGTTCAGAGGTAACAGTCTACCGTTAGTTCCACGATAAAAATTCTAGAAGGCAAAGTTTTTATTCAGGCGAACTGAAACTTTCAGTGCTTTCAAACAACTTACCTAAATACGCGCAAAAATCAAGAAGGTTCTAAATTAATTCATAACTCGGTTATTAAAGATTATGTGGCCGAGAAAGCCGTCGTTCTGAGGCTGCTGCGGTATGTTAGCCAGTAGACAACAGACGTCACCTCGGCCGTCCGCTGCGACACCTATATAAATGCAGCCCGAGAGGCAAACCATCCAAAACACAAACAATCCTATTTCAACACAGACACCTGACCAAAACGAGATACCAAAATCCAGACGACATACAACTGACGCTCTGGGACACACCACTGAGACTTGGCAATACTGCCAGGTACCTTGGTGTGTACCTAAACAAACAGTTAAATTCGAAGATTCACCTCACGTACCTACTAAACGAAACACGAAAAAGACAAAACCTAATCAGACAAGTACAAGGACGACTTCACGAATGTGATGACCATACACACCTACAAGACGTACATCAGACCTGTCACAGAATATGCTGCAGCTGTACTCGGAGGCATACATAGACCTATTGCGGAGCTACTCTACTCGACTAAAAGACGACTTTTGGGCAGCATCTGCAGACTTCCAAGACTCACACCCAGTGACGAAGTATACGGCTTCAGTGGAGTCAACTCAGGCAAGATACGGGCAGCACATATTAACGAAGCGACCAGACATGGGAGACATCTTAACGACTAGAACACGACCTACCAGACGACCCAAGTACAAATGCGCCGAACCAGCACGTACAGTAGCCCACAACACCAGCAGAGAATTCCCGGACCTGGCCCCCACTATGGAACCCTTAATCCCAGAAATCCCACTCCTCCCTCACCTGGACCGCAGACAGAACAATCAATAAGACCAAACACACATCACAGAGAACCAATCATCACACTCAAAACACAAACACACAAACTGTCGAGCGCCTACACCTACACCTACACTCACACCCACACCCACACCTGCTCCCACACCCACACACCCTAGCACTAAGTTAATTCTAATTATAGTTAATTATAGAAAGTAGGCAGTAAACACAATAAGCACTATAAGAGGATGAAGGTGGCAAATGTTAAAAAGAGGGAAACTGTACAATTCTAATGCAAAAGGCACCACTGACAAATGCCAAATGTAAAATATGTTAAGCACGCAACCTACCCTCATAAACGACAACAACTGTATGCTCTGACAACCAGATACAGATGTCAGCAAAAGCCACCAATACTCCAAAATTACTTTACTTTACTATATAATCCTGTAACTTTAGTATATTAAATATATTATATTTATTCTCACTTCACTTTACAGTCACTCTAAATTTTAATGTGTCTCAAAAACTGCCTAACTGTTCAATCAGAAAAAAGGAACAACGTAAAACTCAAGACTTAAGTCCCCAAAAGACACAACCAACACAACCACCTCAAAGTCCAGCAGGTAGCTACCCTCACAAATACAATAGCCTATGAAATGATAATTAAATGGACACCCTAGCTGCAAACAGGCGTTGATGTACTTCATTAGGGACATGTTGAAAATGTTTGCCCCGACCGGGACTCGAACCCGGGATCTCCTGCTTACATGGCAGACGCAGACGCATTATCCTCTGTGCCCACGGTGGCTCAGATGGACGCCGGCACGGTAGCTCAGCGTGTTCGGTCAGAGGGTTAGCAGCCCTCTGTAACAAAAAAACTGAGTTAATCGATCAACAACGAACTTAAACGGATGTCTTACGACGTCCGCCCCGAGCAGATTCAACGAACAAAAGCGAACAAAATGAGATTAAAAAAAAGTAAAGATGGATAGAGCGTCTGCCATGTAAGCAGGAGATCCCGGGTTCGAGTCCTGGTCGGGACACAAATTTTCAACATGTCCCCAATGAAGTACATCAACGCCTGTTTGCAGCTAGGGTGTCCATTTAATTATCATTTCATTTCTAGCAAAGCTGCATAGTCATCCACGGAAACTGTTCTTTCGGAAACAGATACTACCGCCATATACAATAGCCTAGGTCTGTATTAAATATATTAAATTTACCAAATATTACCAATAACCAATTAATGTAACTAACACCTAATACAACTAATGTAACTCACAACCAATACAATCAACGGGTTATCTTTCCTTCCTTCTCCTCATCTTCATCTTTCTCTTTCAATATAGTATAACTAGATCATGTAAAATAAGTAACTTTGTAAATGTAAAAGTAAAATTGTAAACATAAAATTGAAAAACAAACTAACATGTAAAATTGTAAAAGTAAAGTTGAAAAACTGGTTGTAAGTAATGCCAAATTTGCACTGATGCAACAAATAAAATGTAACACAATAATAAAATGTATCCTGATACATCCAAAAAGACTGAAAAGAGGATTGCAGACCCTCATACAGCCCATCCTTATCCCTCAGGGAAGGGAATGAGAAGTGAAAAAAAAAGGCAGTAGTAAGGTTCAGTCTGTTAAACGTCGGATAGCGTTCCACCTCGGACGACGTCAGAGACGAACTGTGAAAAATCGTGTATTTGCGGTAAAAACGGGTAGCGAACTAGCGAGGACTGTACACAGTCCTGGATCGATTAGAACTCGCCAAAGTAACTGTTAGTGTGCCGTCCGTGATAATTATAAATCCGCGTGGCAAGTGGCGACTATTATTTCCACTTTTGTGGCGAGCATTTATTTCAGACATTCTTTTGAGTATTATTAGGCGGAGCGAAAGACAATCTGGTAGGAACGTACCGTAGAGGTCACCTCTGAACTGCCAAAGTCGTGCTATTTGTGATAGAAAGATTTACTGTCAATTAAACATAGCGAATTTCAAAATGTAGTACATGAGGGACTTTACTCAATATATGTATGAACTAGAATATTATACTTTCATTTAAAACCATAATCCTGATCCCGCTAAGTATAAGGAGAATAGAAAAATTTCTTTCAGTGGGCTGGACCAGAATGTGGCCCTGCAGACTGGAAACTTCGCTTTCTGGCTGACCACGAAATTAGTTGCCAGGCTTGCCTGAGAAAGACGGCGTACTGTAATAACAACCATCGCCCTATTTAAACCCGCCGCCGCACAAGCTGTATTGAGAACTCGACGAGTGATAGTGTTGTCTGACAACGGCACACTTGCCAGTTGCTTGATAGCAGATAGCATCTCCAGAGCAGCTGGTAAAATAAGGCGTTCCCCTATGATTCGAGGTTTGCTGCTCCTTGTTACGCGGTAGGCAATTTAGAAAGATGAAAGAAAATTCTTTGTAGGAATTATAACTTCCATTAAACAAGTTATTTTCTCTGTACTTTCTTTTAACTGGGGGAAAAGTATTCTCGTGAATTGTTTACCACACTACTGTGATTTGACCCCAAACGTCGTTTCATTTTATTAAGAAGGATGCTTTCAGTACCTACGACTGTGGTCACTCTTCATTTCCGGTAGCAATACACGTAAAATCGAAATTCACGTAACTGTCGTCGACTTTCTGCATTTTCCTCTATTCATGTCTTCAGAACTGCTTGTTACATTTGAAGCATAGCGTTTGGTAATTACATTTGAAATAACCCATGCTGACAGACAATCGTAAATCACAGAAGACTGACAACAGTTCAAAACACTCTGGATTCGACAAAACTAACGCTAGAACTGATTGTTACTGAATGAAAACAAATGAGACACGAAATACGATTCGACTGCCACCTACCACACTGCCATAGTAACGACACTTACTTTCTGGCTTGCTAGATGTCGCTGCTACCGCTCATGCAATGCCTTAGTCAAAGAGGTGGGGAAATAACACACAACCTAGTTGCCGTGTAGTGAAATTGAAACATATTTTGATTTTCAGTCATACGACGAAAAAGGAATAGGCCTATCGATAGTGAGCAAGGCCAACGATAGATTTAAGCTACAGGGTGTTTCAAAAATGACCGGTATATTTGAAACGGCAATAAAAACTAAACGAGCAGCGATAGAAATACACCGTTTGTTGCAATATGCTTGGGACAACAGTACATTTTCAGGCAGACAAACTTTCGAAATTACAGTAGTTACAATTGTCAACAACAGATGGCGCTGCGGTCTGGGAAACTCTATAGTACGATATTTTCCACCATGCGTAGCAATAATATGGCGTAGTCTCTGAATGAAATTACCCGAAACCTTTGACAACGTGTCTGGCGGAATGGCTTCACATGCAGATGAGATGTACTGCTTCAGCTGTTCAATTGTTTCTGGATTCTGGCGGTACACCTGGTCTTTCAAGTGTCCCCACAGAAAGAAGTCACAGGGGTTCATGTCTGGCGAATAGGGAGGCCAATCCACGCCGCCTCCTGTATGTTTCGGATAGCCCAAAGCAATCACACGATCATCGAAATATTCATTCAGGAAATTAAAGACGTCGGCCGTGCGATGTGGCCGGGCACCATCTTGCATAAACCACGAGGTGTTCGCAGTGTCGTCTAAGGCAGTTTGTATCGCCACAAATTCACGAAGAATGTCCAGATAGCGTGATGCAGTAATCGTTTCGGATCTGAAAAATGGGCCAATGATTCCTTTGGAAGAAATGGCGGCCCAGACCAGTACTTTTTGAGGACGCAGGGACGATGGGACTGCAACATGGGGCTTTTCGGTTCCCCATATGCGCCAGTTCTGTTTATTGACGAAGCCGTCCAGGTAAAAATAAGCTTTGTAAGTAAACCAAATGCTGCCCACATGCATATCGCCGTCATCAATCCTGTGCACTATATCGTTAGCGAATGTCTCTCGTGCAGCAACGGTAGCGGCGCTGAGGGGTTGCCGCGTTTGAATTTTGTATGGATAAAGGTGTAAACTCTGGCGCTTGAGACGATACGTGGACGTTGGCGTCATTTGGACCGCAGCTGCAACACGGCGAACGGAAGCCCGAGGCCGCTGTTGGATCACCTGCTGCACTAGCTGCGCGTTGCCCTCTGTGGTTGCCGTACGCGGTCGCCCTACCTTTCCAGCACTTTCATCCGTCACGTTCCCAGTCCGTTGAAATTTTCCAAACAGATCCTTTATTGTATCGCTTTTCGGTCCTTTGGTTACATTAAACCTCCGTTGAAAACTTCGTCTTGTTGCAACAACACTGTGTTCTAGGCGGTGGAATTCCAACACCAGAAAAATCCTCTGTTCTAAGGAATAAACCATGTTGTCCACAGCACACTTGCACGTTGTGAACAGCACACGCTTACAGCAGAAAGACGACGTACAGAATGGCGCACCCACAGACTGCGTTGTCTTCTATATCTTTCACATCACTTGCAGCGCCATCTGTTGCTGAAAATTGTAACTACTGTCATTTCGAAAGTTTGTCCGCCTGAAAATGTACTGTTGTCCCAAGCATATTGCAACAAACGGTGTATTTCTATCGCTGCTCGTTTATTTTTTATTGCCGTTTCAAATATACCGGTCATTTTTGAAACACCCTGTATCTACAAGCATACATTCATAGCAGCTCGCACAGCTAGCCGCGCGGTCTAACGTGCTGCTTCCCGAGCGGGAAGGCGTACTGGTCCCCGTCGCGAGTCCGCCCGGCGAATTAGTGTCGATGTCTGGTGTGCCAGGTAGCCAGCCTGTGGATGGTTTTTAAGGCGGTTTGCCATCTGCCTCGGCGAATGCGGGCTGGTTCCCCTTAGTCCGCCTCAGTTACACTACGTCGGCGATTGCCGCGCAAACATTCTCCACGTACGCGTACACCATAATTACTCTACCACGCAAACATTTGGGGCTTACACTCGTCTGGTACGAGACGGAGGGTCCACTGGGGGCCGAACATCACAATAACCCTGGGTTCGGTGTGGGGCGGCGGTGGGGTGGGTGGACTGCTGTGGCCTGTTGTGGGGTTTTGAACCACTGAGGGCTACAGCGGGACGAAGGCTCTCCATCGTTTCTAGGTCCTCGGTTCAATACACAGTACATCCATAACACAATCGGCTATCGCTCATTCCTATTTTAGCCAAGACCAATTGTTTGCCTTGCTTGAGACCTGCTGTCGTTTTGTTAATCAGGTCGGTTCTTACTTGCAGTTGAATTTAATGTTAGTGCTACTGTTTATTGTTTTGTGCTATTGTGATAGTCTATAACTATGGATAATTTTGTAACAAGAAAGAAGAGGAAAACCGATTTTGATTCATCCGATAGCGTTATGGTAAGTTAAATATATGTACGCACTACTATAATAGCCGAATTACCTACCAATAGCAGTTTAATGTTGGCACTGGATTCCTTATTTGGAGGCTAGTAGAACTTTGAGGTTGCATTATTTCAGTATTTCGTAAGGGAGCGGAGCGGTAAAAATCATTACAAATAACGTTAAATTAAAATCAGTGCATAAAAATACACTTGGGTTTGTCTGCGTCTCCCAAAAATTACGTCCGTCAGTAAAAATATCGCCCAAACGGCGATTGTTGCGTTTCTTTAAAAAATTTGCTCATTGGTAGTCCAAATGACAAAATGTCGCCCAATCTGGCCACTGGGGCGGTACTTAGTTCCGAAAACCAGTTCCGATACGGAATGATGGGGGATGGGTGGGAGGGTTGTGGAGAGCGGAAGGGGTATGTGATGACGGGCGGGCCGCTTGAATTCGTGATACTGTAATAACTGAAGCCAACAGTCCCACGTAAATTAAATCTTAAAATGTGCATGCATTCATGTACTATCAAATGACTAAACATGCACAATTAAAGGAAAAACAGTTTACAACAACCATTTTTTTCCAAATTCTCCACCGACTTAGGGTAGCTCTGCGTATCGGTCCACTGAGCTAGCAGTCCCTAGATTCGGGAGGCAAGGTGGTTTGCATCCATCCGCAGCAGCCTTGAAAATGGTTTTCTTTAATGTCTCATTTTCAGTTTAGTCAAATGCCGTGGTTGGTTCCTTACGATAGGTCACATCTAATTTCTTCCGAATACCTTTCTTTCCTTAAAGATTCCAACTCTCTTAAAGATGCAGAGACTTTGCTTAAATGAAAAGAGCTGCATCGAAGGCGAGTCGAGCATCTCTTTAGAGACTCCCGGCACTCAAAACCGTATGATAAATAAGTAACAATCAAAATTCTCCTTATTTAGGCTCACGCATTTGTCTCCCGGGACATTCTTTAATACAGAAAATGATATTTCTTACACTGCAAGATTTTGGAGAGTGTAGTACTGAATAACGCTGGGTCCTTTGCATTTTCGCCACCAAAAATTGTTATAGGTTCTCTGTCGAACAGAGATCTCTTTATTCCAAAAGTTCTCTCAGTAATAATTACGGTGCCCCAAAAAATTAGCTCTTGGCCGTCCTTGATCACTTCCTCAGCTCAAATCTAGACTGAAAGAAGAAGAGTGTGTGAAGTGAGTGGTTTGCCAAAATTTAGCGAAATTATATCCCTGCTTGGTGGAAACTGCGAAATCGTTTTTTAATAAAATCGTTTGTCGTTTTTTATGGAAATTTTAAGAATAAATGAAAAACTCGAGTCTTTTTAAGGTCCTCCTTAACGAATCTGAACCCCACACCTCTCTTTTGACAAAATCCTGGATACGTCCTTGGCACAACTTGTTCCTTTACTCAGAAAGCAAGTAAATCAGATCATCATGTTTACGAAACCACAATGACGCCCGTACTATAAGAAAGCGACGTCTCTGGGATCCGCGACACACAGTTCGGAAACCCATGCATTATGCTACCTGGAATGAATACTCCAATGGCTAAGCATCTTCGCGATATCCAACCTAACGTGACAATCATGCTAGATGTTTTAAGAGCACATCGAAGAGCCCGATTCGGACAGTCACGACAGAATGACGCCTTGGGCTCTTGGGTCACGTATACACGGGCCGTTGCCACTACCATCTTCTTACTTTCGTATCACTATAACGTGAGTACGAGTGTATTAAGAATTTCTTGCAAGCCGGCCGAAGTGGCCGTGCGGTTAAAGGCGCTGCAGTCTGGAACCGCAAGACCGCTACGGTCGCAGGTTCGAATCCTGCCTCGGGCATGGATGTTTGTGATGTCCTTAGGTTAGTTAGGTTTAACTAGTTCTAAGTTCTAGGGGACTAATGACCTCAGAAGTTGAGTCCCATAGTGCTCAGAGCCATTTGAACCAATTTCTTGCTAGGGTAGACTCGGATTATAATCTTTCATGAATATCAACATATTTAAAAGAAAGTTAAGGTGTACCCCACTGAAGAATTATAGGAGCCCTGTCCTTCATCTTATGTATCAATGACATGGCAGCCAGTGTTAATATTGACCTCATTTCTTTTTCAGATGACTCACATAGGCTCAGTCGTGGTCAAAGCAGCTGGCAGATTGTGGTTCATTTCAGGGTACTGAGGAAATTTAGTCTACAAAGGAAATTTAGTACAAATCACACGTGTGACCCGTATGGAGTATTGCTGCATTGTGTGCCACCGATATCAGACAGGAGTAACAGGTTGTTTTGAACGTAATCAAAGAAGTGCAATATAAATGCAAAGAAGTGCAATATAAATGGTCACAGATTTGATGCTTTTTTATCCTGGTTGCTTTTAATTTTTTCAATGACTCCATCATGCCTACAACTTATTTATTTTACGTTGTACAGTTTTAGGCTATTTTGAAGTACCCTGTTAAAAGATTTTTCATCTACCAATACATCATTTTTAGTTAAAGTCAGTGACTAAGCACTGTAAGTTACTCTGGATGTAGTATCTTCCTAGATGCATTTGTTCGCTCTTTCATCCTAAAAATGTTTGCGATGGCAAAATTGTTGATTTAGCTTTAGGTATCGTTACGTTTCCATTATCAGTGGCAGGCATCATGGAGTCATTGAAGCAAGATCACACAGGTTCGGTGGACCAGCCTGAGAGTGTCAAGGATATGCTGAAAACCTTAAATGTCTGACACTTCAAGATGGACGCTTGATTTTCCGCGGAAACAGCTCTAAAAAGTTTCAAGAACCAGCATCAAACAAAGAATCTAGGCATGCACTAAAACAATTGCGTATCGTGTCCGTAGGTATCGCGAAGACCTGATTAGACATTACGGGCAAACTGCACACGAGTGCGATATGCGGGCCGCGTGCTAGTCGAGACTCGGCCCATATCGGCTTAGTTCGGTACTTCTCGGAAGTACTCGGTATGGTGTGACGTTCGATTTAGCATTCCGCTGCAGTATTTTCCGCTCGGCACGACTGACTTCCTTCAATTCAGCAGAATCGTGGTGTCAGTCTTTTTACCCTTCGCTTTTTGTTCGTGGTATAAAATAAGTTCCCAAGTCTAGTACCTGCTTGCATGGAAGAATTTATCGTTACAAGCCTTTGGGAATGACAGAAAATAAGGATAAGAATTATAAATGTCTGTTATCCAGTCGCATAATCGATGGGTATGGCAAATTTGCTATGAAAGGTCATGCAGAAAGAATTTAAACATTGCGACACTGACAGTTAATCTGTTACGAAGATGCCATCGCCGCTGGGGAGCATATCAAGCTGAAAGAGATGCAGGTGGTCCCTAATTATCTTCACGTATTCCACAGCCATCACAGTGCTTTCGATTACTACCACTGGATCCATGGAGGCCAAGGTTAATGTTCCCCGTACCACGATGCTGCCCGTACCGGCCTTCGTGCGCGGCTCGTTTCATTTTTCGATCAGTCGATTATGGCGTATCCGGACTCGATCGTCGACCAATGTAACAAGAAACGTGATTCACACAACCAGACGACACATTTCCATTGACTTACGGTCCAATCTTGATGATTCGGTGCCCACTCAATCGTAATTGACGATGTCGTTGGTCTCCTTGAAAATACGGAGTCGTCCGCTGTGGAACCCAATGTTTAGATCTACATCTACATGGATACTCTGCAAATCACATTCAAGTGCCTGGCAGAGGTTTCATCGAACCACCTTCACATTTTTCTGTTATTCCAAACTCGTATAGCGCGCGGAAAGAATGAACACCTATATCTTTCCATGCGAGGTCTGATTTCCCTTGTTTTATCATTGTGTGCCAAGGGCTATGTACCGTAACACTTATACCTGTTCCAGCATCGTATGTACACTGTCGTCAGATGTGATATAGGTTGCTGCTTATCTTCTTTACAAATACGGTACATTTTCTACCTCCACATTCTGAGGTGCGGCGTGGACGTCCAAGACTTTTTCACATACTCGCGGTTTCACCACCTTTCATAGGCGCCCTTGACTATAGCACAGAACAGTAGAACAGCTGACCAGCTTCTCCGTTTCTGAGATGTTCGTTCCCAGGTCTGGGTCACAACAATCTGCCCTTTGTCTAAGTCGCTTACGTCAGCGAGCGAGGTGGTGCAGTGGTTAGCAAACTGGACTCGCATTCGAGAGGACGGCCATCCTGATTTAGGTTTTCCGTGATTTCCCTAAATCTCTTCAGGCAAAATTCCGGGATGGTTCCTTTGAAAGGGCACGGCCGACTTCCTTCCCCAACCTTTCCTAATCCAATGGGACCAATGACCTCGCCGTTTGGTCCCTGCCCCAAATTAACCAACCATCCATCTTACGTCAGTGTGTTTCCCCACTTTCACCCCGTATCGTTGTCAGAGTGCTTGTCTATTGATTTCTGTTCCGCTTGTGTATTTTTCTTGGCGCATCGCGTGACTGCGAGGCCACAACCTAACATTAAGTCCCGCGGTGACCAGTGATCGCAATGTCTGTGCTCATCAGGGTATATAATCAACTTTCATCTTGGAGTCTTATTTCTGTAATATCACAAACCTTATATATGGTGAGTCACCTAACATTACCGCTGGATATATTTCGTAAACCACATCAAATACTGACGAATCGATTCCACAGACCGAACGTGAGGAGAGGGGCTAGTGTAATTGGTTAATACAAACCATAAAAAAATGCACGGAAGTATGTTTTCTAACACAAACCTACGTTTTTTTAAATGGAACCCCGTTAGTTTTGTTAGCACATCTGAACATATAAACAAGTTCGTAATCAGTGCCGTTTGTTGCATTGTAAAATGTTACTTACATCCGGAGATATTGTAACCTAAAGTTGACGCTTGAGTACCACTCCTCCGCTGTTCGATCGTGTGTATCGGAGAGCACCGAATTACGTAGGGATCCAAAGGGAAAGGTGATGGACCTTAGGTACAGAAGAGACTGGAACAGTACATTACGTCCACATGCTAACACCTTTTTATTGGTCTTTTTTACTGACGCACATGTACATAACCATGAGGGGTGAGGTACACGTACACACGTGGTTTCCGTTTTCAATTAAGGAGTGGAATAGAGTGTGTCCCGACATGTGAGGCCAATAGATGTTCAATGAGGTGGCCATCATTTGCTGCACACAATTGCAATCTCTGGCGTAATGAGTGTCGTACACACCGCAGTACATCTGGTGTAATGTCGCCGAAGGCTGCCACAATACGTTGTTTCATATCCTCTGGGGTTGTAGGCACATCACGGTACACATTCTCCTTTAACGTACCCCACAGAAAGAAGTCCAGAGGTGTAAGATTAGGAGAGCGGGCTGGCCAATTTATGCTTCCTCCACGTCCTATGAATCGCCCGTCGAACATCCTGTCATGGGTCAGCCTAGTGTTAATTGTGGAATGTGCAGGTGCACCGCCATGCTGATACCACATACGTCGACGAGTTTCCAGCGGGACACACTCTATTCCACTTCGTAATTGAAAACGGAAACCACGTGTGTACGTTTACCTCACCCCTCATGATAATGTACATGTGCGTCAGTGAAAAAGACCAATAGAAAGGTGTTAGCATGTGGACGTAATGTGTTGTTCCAGTCTCTTCTGTACCTAAGGTCCATCACCGTTCCCTTTGGATGCCTACGTAATTCGGTACTCTCCGATACACACGATCGAACAGCGGAGGTGTGGTACTCAAGCGTCAACTTTAGGTTCCAATATCTCCGGATGTAATTAACATTTTACAATGCAACAAACGGCACTGATTACGAATTTGTTTATATGTTCAGATGTGCTAACAAAACTAACGGGGTTCCATTTAAAAAAACGTAGGTTTTTGTTAAAAAACATACTTCCGTGCATTTTTGTATGGTTTGTATTAACCAATTACACTAGCCCCTCTCCTCACGTTCGGTCTGTGGAATCGATTTGTCAGTATTTGATATGGTTTGCGAAATATATCCAGCGGTAACGTTAGTAGACCACCCTATATATATATATTATTAGTGCTTCACATTTGATGCTTGTTCTGTGCGCTGGTAAAGTTTCGAGCCGTTCCGGCGGATGGCAGAGCCGGGACAGTGTCAAAGTGGCATCTACACACGACTCACGTTACAAGCAGCGTGCTGTTAGTAAGTCCTTGTATGCAGAAAAAGAAACCATGGTGAACATCCATAAACATTTGCTTACGCTGTACGGTGATACTGCAGCTGACCTGACTACAGTTGGGTGACGTGTAAAGAAAGTTACAGCCTCAGGAAATCCAGAAATAGAGTTCCTTGATCAGCCACGCCCGGGACGTCCTGTCACAGCCACTGCTCCAGACATGCTGAATCGTGTATCTCTTTGGGCCGCTTAAAGATTCTCTACGGGGAACACACTTTGAAGATGACGAGAGTGTCAGTCATGCAGTGAAAACATGGCTACGCCTGCAGTACAAGAACTTTCACTAGCAGGGAATACATGCTCTTGCCGGCCGGAGTGGACGAGCGGTTCTAGGCGCTTCAGTTTGGAACCGCGCGACCGCTACGGTCACAGGTTCGAATCCTGCCTCGGGTATGGATGTATGTGATGTCCTTAGGTTAGTTAGGTTTCATTAGTTCTAAGTTCTAGGGGACTGATGACCTCAGATGTTAAGTCCCATACTGCTCAGAGCCATTTGAATCAATACATGCTCTTCCACAACGTTGGCGTACGACCATAGAATGTGATGGAGACTACTTAGAAAAATAGGGCTTGGACAAGACATGTTAATGTATATTATCACCAAATTATGACTCTTAACAATAAATTTGTACAGAGAAAAAAGTGGGGCATTACTTACTAAACGACCCACATAATATTATGAGGAGTTTCAGTTCGAGGGCGTTGCTGCACAGTACATGCGACGCAGCGCAACTCCAATGCGGGTAGATAACCAGCGACATGTAGGCAAGGGATTAGCGTGGCATTCGTGTCTTCCCGACGTGCGTGCAGTAAATGCGGAAACGTGAGTTATGACGATGTTATTATCAAATGGGTCCACACAGGACCAGCGAGCTGTTGTCCTTTTCCTGGTTGCCGGCAGATATCCATCGAAGAATGGAGAATGTGTATCTGGCAGCATGTCTGTCGAAAACCATCGTTGTGGAATGGTGCGACAAAGGGTGCTGCTGCTTCTTAATGACGCACGTTCCCGTATCGCAAATGTCGTAACGCAGATGTTACGCCAACTCAAGTGGAAGAGACCTGCCATACAGTCCTCATCTCTGCCCATGCGATTATCACCCCTTCGGCCCCTTAAACAAGGCCTTGAAGAATCAACTGTTCCTGTCAGGTGAGCATCTGCAGAAGGCAGTTGAAAACTTCTCCGCGCAGCAGGACACGGTGTTCCCCAAACGCGTATCTTCTGCTTGGTGCGTCAGTGGAATGTTTGTCTCAATGCTCACGGCGATTTTGACTGAAGGTGTACTGATTCTGGACTGTACGCCATTCGAACGGAAACACTTTCTTCGTTCCTTATATAACAAAACAAATGTGATTTAATTTTGGTTCGCGTAGTCCTCAGCTGCGCCGCTTTGATAGTGGTCACTTATGCATTTCCCTTGAATAACATGGGTGCCTTTCTTGCAGCCGGCTGTTCATATGTTTATTCAGGGAGACATGTCGCGCAAGATATTGTTTAACATTCAGCTCTTTCAGTCAATCAGCGCTGCTACCACAGTGTTACTATGTTTTGCCACAGTTACATCATACTACTGTCCCCTCTTTCGTTACTAGTAGCAGTTTACTACAGGGTAATTCATTCCGATAGTATCTCTGTGCCGATAACATGCATTGGCCTCATGGCAAATCAATCTCATCGGCTCAGGGAGCAGCACAAGTAGAGGCTGTCCGGCGACGTCTTCTGAAACTCGGTGGTATTCCTACGCTCATTTTACCATCACGAAAATTACACCCCACATACAGGGTCCGGCATAAAAAACTCCCCGATTACAAAGTAACGTGCAGCGGACAGTAGAAGGAGCAGAGTGGTGGGGGGCGCGTCGTTAAGTAGCTGCCTACGTGCCGTTTTCAGTGTACGCCATGGCGTGGTCTGGTGAACATCGTGCCTTCGTAGTGGAAAATTTTATTCAAAATGGCGAATCGCCTATTAATACTCAACGTGCTTTTCGCGTTCGCTTTGCGCTCGGACGACGGGACCCTGTTCCCGATAAGAAAACAATTTATTCTTGGGTTGCTAACTTTCGTGAGACAGGTTCCGCATTAAAAAGGAAACCACCTGGACGACCACGGACTGCAACAGGCCCCGGAAATGTTGATGCAGTTAGAGCTTCAGTTCAACAATCTCCTCGACGATCCGCTAAAAAGCATGCGGCAGCATTACGGATATCTGATCGAAGTGTGAGAAGAATCTTGCATCGAGATCTTAAAATGCATCCTTACAAACTTGTAACTACGCAGGAACTGAGTGAACGAGACTGTGGTGTCCGTGTAAGTTTGTGCCAAGACCTTCTTCGGAACATTCGTCCCAACGATATTGTGATTTTTTCTGATGAAGCGCACTTTCACCTTGCCGGAACAGTGAACAGCCAAAATTGCAGGTACTGGTGTGAACACAATCCCCAAGAACTTCATCAACGACCACTTCATAGCCCTAAAGTAACAGTATGGTGTGCTGTTTACAATTCCGGAGTGATCGGTCCTTACTTTTTCGAAGAAAATGACAGGAATTTAACCGTCAACAGTGAACGCTATTGTGCCATGCTCCGCGACTTTCTCCAACCGCAACTAAGGGAGCTTTTTGGTGAAATAGAGAACGTGTGGTTCCAGCAAGATGGTGCTACAGCCCACACAGCGCGGCAGTCACTGGCATTGGTGAAGGAAATGTTTCCTGGACATGTGATCTCGTTGCGTGGAGACATTGGCTGGCCCCCACGATCGCCGGACTTAACGCCCTGTGATTTCTTTCTTTGGGGCTATTTAAAAGCAAAAGTTTATGAACAACGTCCACAATCTTTACGAGCCCTGAAAGAAGCAATTACACAAGAGGTTGAAGCTATTCCACCTGAAATGACTCAAAGAGTAATGAATAACTTCAGGGAAAGACTCAATCAGTGTGTCGACAGTGCAGGAAGCCATTTAAGGGATGTTTTATTTAAAAAGTAAGACCATAAGAGTATTTTCTAAAATGGCATAATATGTACTTTTATTTAGTATAAATAAAATTGTTCTACCTTATTTGGTTTTGTTTTTATTAGCTTTCCTTAAAGGGGAGGTTTTTCTGCCGGACCTTGTATAACCCTTAACCTACACATGGTAAGTCACAACCAGGAAAGACAGCTGCAGAAACCGGTCTGAAAACTTATCAGGCTGGCTCCTGTATTTTCTTCGCTTCGTGGCAACATTTACGACTTTTTCGACGCTAGCTGTAGTCTCACATCTCTCTTGTATCATCAATGAAAGAAACCACGGTCTGTAGTAGGCTGCAATGTAAACGAGCTTTATTTAAATCATGCGATTAGCTAATTTCGACGACTTGTCATTTTCAGGCACATTTATGATATTACGTACTACAATTCGACGTGTCAAATTATTTTCCACTACATACAAAATGTAGACGTTACATTCCATCTTTACATTGGCAATGCATCCACATCTCCTTTCAATAGGCTGGTACTCAGTATTCCTCTTGAGTACCCATCGAGCTAAGAGCTGATCGTGAGTTTCGGTGGTTTCAATATTTCACAATTATGTAACATCCGAGAACGACTAAGAAAGCTGCCGGCTATGGAGCTGTTAATGTTAAACAGAAGTGAACCTTCGTGATACACATCGTTCCTCAGGTACATAAGCATCTTTCAGAAATTTATGTCGTGTCGAGTATGACTAAGTGAATAAGGAACTTGATGTTCATAACAGACTGATGTGGCTGCGATGTATCGGAAATATTGATTTTTTGTCGAGATCTATAGATAGTACCGATCCTTTTTCCCAGAATTTCGAACTTCCGTAATTATATTTTCTATGTACTTTCACTGGGAATTGGACACAAGTAATCACTGAAATTTACACATTCTGTGAAATAAACTTAAGAGAACGAAGAGTCAATAAGAATTTATAGTACACATTGGTATGACATCTCAAATCATCTGTATGGCAAATGCTTTAATATTATCTTACCGACTTTGTTTATATTTCTTGACAGTCTAGGATTTTCACATACATGACACATGTTCGTGTGCTTCACTCTAATATAAAGGTCTAGCTAGCTGCGTGGTCTAGGGTGCCTTGTCACGATTCGCGCGGTTCCACCCGTTGGAGGTTCGAGTTCTCTCTCGGGCATGGGTGTGTGTGTTGTCCTTAGCGTAAGTTAGTTTAAGTTAGATTAAGTAGTGTGTAAGTCTAGGGACCGATGATCTCAACAGTTTCGTCCCATAGAAGGTTCCCACAAATTTCAAGGTCGAACCACACGACTTATTCCAGTAGTTAACTATGAGTCTCGATAAGTTCAGATCGGTTGCTCCATTAAGTCCATGTGAAAAACCTTGCGTAATTTGTTGCAGTTGGTAGAGAGTCATATTGCATCTTCCGTCTATTTCTAAATTGCCCACTCAGTTTAGCTTAATACCAACCAAGTGTGATAGGACATTGTTTCTGAAACTTACGTACGGAAACATTTCACAGATGCCGTACACCGAACTGTTGCTATGAGTAATGAAACGCCTCTGTCTCATGCTCCGAAACGTTGAATCAGAAAAAAATCACTCTACTTCTTAACACCAATAAGTGCATTCGACACCACATTTAAGCAAGGTAGTACACGGTGTTGCGACTTCTCTCTAAACGGAAAGGCTCTTTTAAACGGTTGGTAACACCAACACAGGAAAATAAACTAAACAGACTCTGTAACAAGCTTTTAGTAACGCTCCTTTCCTTTAATAGATTGCCTTTAAAAATATTGATAGTGAAGCTATTTCAATTGTTACTGTAAATCACTTTTTCTGCTCAAAAATTGTGTTCCTCTCACTACATCAGCAGAGAAATAAGACCCCCCTCCCCATTTCTATGTATCAAACTTCTGAAACTATATACAACGTATTCGATATATCGAAAATGTTTTTATTATTTACCTCCGATAAATCGTAGTATCGACGTTACTGAAAAAGTCACTATAGAGAGACATAAGAAAATTTTGGCATCTCTGACGATAAGGAACCGTTTTCATCACAGCATCGAGGGGGTGTCATCGTGGTAAGTCATCTACTGGCATTCGGGCAGACAGCAGTTTAAATCCAACTCTGGACGTACAGACACAGTTTTTCCGTGGTTTCCCTAAATCGCTTAAGGCAAATGTATGGTTCCTTTGAAATATGCAGGAGCGATTTTCTTCCCCAGTCCGAGCTTGACGCAAAAACCTGACCTACCCTCCTTCCGTCACAGCAACGTCCCTAGTCCCCTATACATGACAGACGTGAGATGCTTCTTACAGTGTTCGTGCGACTCTACGTCAAAAAGTGATTTAAATCACCTTACCGCGTGCGCTGCAATGCGACTAGCAAGTCACTGTGGCGTTTCGAATTGCTTAATCTGTTACACAGTTTCATAATGTCACCACTTCCAACAGAAAGTATCTCAGCGTACAGAGTCATTATGGACTTTTCAACATGTTGTAGCTTGTACAAAGAATTGCGGATTTATTCCCATGTAGCGCTTGTGTACCATCAGATGGACTGTTTGTCAAGCGACCGTATCATATTCAGAGTACAGAGTGTAAACAAGCAGCGCATACAAAATCTGTGTTTAGAGGAGATAAAAAACACATTTTTCTTGCGTGATAAAAATGTCACAGTTGTACTGTTTTCCAGCTAGGGGGTCCAAGAAGATTTTATGCTAGTGATTTTCAGACACTAAAGGAGGAAAGAAGATTACGGTTAGCATCCCGTCGACATCGTGGTCATTAGAGACGGACCACAGGCTCGGAATGTTTATGGGATGAGGAAGTAAATTGGGCGTGCCATTTCAAAGGAATCCTTCCGGCATTTGCCTGGTGTGATTCAGGGAGACGACGGGAAAGCTAAATCTGGAGAGCCGGACCCAGATTTGAACCTTCGTTCTTCCGAATGCGACTCCGGTGTACTAATCACAGCGCCACTTCGCTCGGATTCAAAGAGGGTAACATGACAACTGTTGTTTTAGGTATTTTGCTGAAAATGTTCTCCATACACAACTGGCATCGGATTGCTAACGATTGTCTAACACGCCCAAAACAAGCAGTTGTTTAATGAATAATGTCTGCAGCTTCAGTCAAACGAGCAACCAACTGAACACCCTGTCAACATCAGTAGAGTCTAAACCTTAACGGACCCATTGCGGGAAAACGGCGCACCTATGACATTTTTGTTGCGTAGGAAAGTGTTTGTTTTTATGTCCACTCAATACTATAAAATCCTGTATTTGTAGTTTTTTTGCACTGTATATTTCTATTGTTTAATCTTTATCTTACGCAAACCATTGCATTATTAGATTACGTACAAATGCGCAAGGAATTGCTGTATTTATCTATTGCTTGTATTTCTCCCCCTCAACAATCCTGAACAACTATATTTGGTATCTGTAATAAAAATATGTTTGTAGGATTTAAAATTCCGTTTACGCCAAGGTTATTAGAGACGATCTCTTATGTACTCTGTGTGCGCTCACACAATTGTTTTAATTGCTGGGTGCATGGCGTGTTCTCCAAAAACTACTACAAAAAAAAAAAAAAAAACTAAGAGTCCTGCCTGTCGCGCATTAGATCGCTGTCATGTTTCAGTGTCAGTGTATCGCTACATGTTTCATGTTTCACAGGCGGCTTGGAATCAGGAAAGCAGATCATGCGCATCGCAGAGCGTTGTTTCGTTGCCGACAAAGTACCTGCCCCTTCTGCTCAAACCCCCCCAATCCGTCGCGGAACATGCAAAGAATTCCAAATGGGAGTAAGAACGAGATATTACTGTCGTTTACCTTTTCGCGCG
Source organism: Schistocerca cancellata (assembly GCF_023864275.1). Classification (NCBI taxonomy): domain Eukaryota; kingdom Metazoa; phylum Arthropoda; class Insecta; order Orthoptera; family Acrididae; genus Schistocerca; species Schistocerca cancellata. Next base: position 199,752,438 of record NC_064630.1, read on the forward strand.
AGTAATACGAGCGGTTCTTTATGCGAAATGAAGAGGAGGAAGGGGAACAAGAAAAAGATGCCATAGCGCGCTCGGAAGGCGAAAACACTTTCTGGCGTTGTAACGTGAGAAATATTCCTTCCCCGGTGAGGGAGCAGAGTTATGCGGGCGGTATACGCGCAGGCGCATTTCGTCAGCGCCCCGCCTCTCGGCCACCTGTGTTTTCCTCTGCCGCGCGCGAAACAATCGCCGACGGATTTGCGTTCCGGTAATTTATATATACACACGTACAGCACGAAAGAAACGCAGAACAAACGGAGAAAGGGGAAGACCCGAAGAACGCCAGCGCGTGCGAAATTGGCGTCATCATCATCAAAAAAGTCATCGCGGATTAGGACGAGCCGGGAAGGGCAGGAGCACGTAAGAATGAAGGGAGCGCGTTGAAATGGCTGTTCATCCCCTGCATCCATCAGGGCGCTGTTGACAAATAGCGGGATGAAGAAACTTTACAAGGTCTCTTTTTACTTTCATTGCGCGCCTTCCTCCCTCCTTTAAGCCCATCATTCCTTAGCGTATATATACACACGCACACACCCGTCATAAAAGCGCCGCGTTATAAATGAGACTGTCTAAAAATTTGCCTGCAGCCGTTTCTGTGCTGTCGTTGTGAGAAATTGTTTGCTCGGCAAAAGCAGCAGATGGTTCGTTATTTCTGCCTGAAATTGGAACGCCCGTATGATTTCCTGGTTTAATCCCCCTCCCCCTCACAGCCCCTTGCGGAACTCGGCTATATATTCAATTCATCTCCGAGACATTTTCGCTAATGATGCTTAATCATTTTATCCGGGAAGCGTTAGGCTTGAAAAATGCTCGCTACAAAACTCCATCGCTTTCTAAATAGCTATCATTACCTTTAACACTTCCGAAGCTCTTGTAGTTTGAGTGATGAGAACCTGCTTATAGCGACTCGAGAAAAAGCGGCAAGACATTTTTCGCCTCGCCTGGGTAATGCTCCGGATACATCTGTTTGCCGCTGCAATATTTTTCTCCCCTTCACGCTGCACTATACGTTCTCGTATTTATTTCGATGAGCGTGATTTATTGCCAGCCTAGTACTGAACAACAGTCAAGGAGGAAAAGCCGGCGGCGAGAAACCTACGTAGTTCTCTCCTGCCCGTCTTCTTCGCTCCGGCAAAACCAAAGTGAAAAATTGCCGAGAACGCCCGAGGAAAGCTCGGTACCTTCCGTCTATTTCTCATTTATCTCAATATAAACCATTCTCTGATTTGCAACTGTCAAAACAACCGCTTAATTTTTAATATCAAAGCATTTGCTCCTACTTACTTTATTACGGCCAGTAGGTGTTTCGAGAAATAATTTCCATTATCGCTTAAATTTTTATTATTTTCTTATTGCAGTCCTCATAGCTGTCATTGACTGTAATGCTGAGCAAAGTTCTTTACTCTCAACTTTTCCCACTTTTCTCTGTCCTATGCTGTTACTGTCTGTAACGTTCCTGAATATGATCACAGGTCAACGTGCCAGCTTCTCTGTCTTCTTCCTGTTTTTCTTCGTAAGGGCACCCGAGCTATAGTCAGTTTTCCCTATCTGTCATCAGATCTTCTCAGTGTTGTGAATACAGTAAATCAGTTCGAAAGCAATCGGAATATTCATAAATATTAGGAGAGGTAACATGCCCTATTCAACCCTCAGCCAATAGCGTGTCACAGAAAAAAGTGACGCTTACGACTGTAAGAATATTTGACCACTTACATAGTGAAATTACAATTATTTGAATTAGTTTCTTAAAATCAAACACAAACTGTTATTATATGTGGTTGGCAACTCCTTCCAGTCCATAAAGCATGAGAGGCAGGTCAAGTAAGGAGGTAATATTGGGGTTTATATCGTGTTGACAATGAGGTCATTACATACAGGGTGAAAAGTATTTAAACCGACAAACTCTGGGAGGTTGTAGGGGACATCAAAACAAATATTTTTCCCTAATGTCATTTTTTCCTATGAGGATTATTTAAACCGGCGGAGGCCGTATTATGCTCTTCAGTTGTTAGTGGCCATATTACGATCTTCAGTTGTTAGAGAGCTTATTACGCTCTTCAGTTGTAGGCTACTGCTGTCCACCAGTGTAGTAGTGCATTGTCTCTGTTAACTAATGGAGCGATACACCTGGAGTGAGTACACTGATATGGTTGGCGTGTACTACGTAGCGCACCACAACGGACGAGCTGCACAGCGGGTTTATCTACAACAATAACCTAATCGCCGTATTCCGCATCATACGACCTTTGCTGCTGTGTACCAACGTCTGCGTGAGACCGGGTCATTTAGCAGAGTACCTGGACAGGGACGCCGTCGCACGGTAAGAACGCTGCAATTTGAGGAAGCTGTCTTGCAGCATGTGGAGCGGGATCCTTCAATCAGCACTCGTGCAATTGCACGTAATATGGTGTGGATCAGACGAATGTAAGAACAGTCCACTTCACTTGCAGCGTGTCCACAACCTGGAACCAGTTGATTATCCACCCAGAGCACAGTTTTCGTAGTGGTACCTGGAACAGTGTGAAATGCATCCTACATTTCCATCCTCTGTGTTGTTTACCGATGAAGCAACGTTCGGACGTGATGGAGTCTTCAACATCCACAATTCGCATGTTTGGAGTGAGGATAACCGACATGCCACAGTTACTAGCGCTCATCAAGTGCGGTTCTTCGTTAATGTGTGGGTCGGTGTTGTTGGAGACTGTTCAATTGGGCCGTATCTGCCACCTAGGCCATTAAATGACAGACACTATTACAATTTTCTCGCCAGAGCAGTGCCAGAATTGCTGGAAGACATCCTGCTCCCTACAAGACAACGCATGTGGTTTCAACATGTCGGGGCGCCGGCACATTTCAGTCGTGTGTGCGTCGACTCCTGGACCGACGGTTCCTAGAAACGTGGATTTTCATAGGTGGTCCTGTACCATAGCCTGCTCGATCCCCAGATATGTCCCCCTCTGGACTTTTTTGTGTGGGGAGAGAAGCGCAACCTTGTTTACGCAACTTCTGTTGCATGAGAAGAGGATCTGGTTGCCCGGATAGTAGATGCAGCATGAACTATTCAGGATACTCCTGGGGTTTTTGCCCATATGAGACAGAACATGATCCGACGGTGTAACCTTTGTTTACGTGTCAATGGAGGTATTTTTGAAACTCTACTGTAATTGAAATTGGGTTGTGTTAATGTGTTGTCTCTTGTCATAAAAAATTTGCAAAATGTTTGTTGGTTTAATTAATTTGCCACCAGAGAAATCTTCCTCTACCGTTTTAAATACACCTCATAGGAAAAAATGATATTAGGGAAAAATATTTGTATTGATCTCCCCTACCAACTCCCAGAGTTTGTCGGTTTAAATAACTTTCACCCTGTATGTAGCACAAGCTCAGATTCGGCAAGAATAGGGAAGAACACCGTCTGAGCCCTTTCTAAGGAGTCATCCCGTATTTGCCTTAAGCGATTTAAGGAGATCACGAAAACCTAAATCTGGAGAGAGAGAGAGAGAGAGAGAGAGATACACTTTAAAAAATCATTTATAAGTCTTATTTGCAATTAATCACACTTGATAACTGGTTTCGATCACATTTAATTATCATCTTCACATCTAGAAAAGAAATTAAATAAATCATTAATAAGTATCTATGTTTATATTGAAATTATTTAGAGTTTAAACATTTCTTTAAATTGTACCTAAATAAGCAGATAATATAGATCGCCAATATTTAAAATTTAAGATTCTTAAAATTGTAGGTGATTAATCGCGAATTGTGAGAAGACAGAATTCATTAAAAAAGAAGATAGTCAGAAGATGTGACATAAGAGGAAAAAACTACTGTACATTAGTTATGGATGATGCTGCTGGTAGCCGTAAAGGAAAGCAGACGTCAGAATATGTGAAAAATACAGGATGTATCCAGAAGAATCATCCGATTTCGCACGTCTGTATTTCTGAAACTAATAAACATATTCAATGAATTTTGTTTCTTGACGAACGGAAAGCTCAAAAAGTTTTTTTCATATCTTTTCATAGGTGTTCAATATGCCCTCCTTGATTTGCACGGCCTATTGGAATGCAGAATTCAAACTGTTCCCACACTGCAGCGAGCATGTCTTGAGTAGAAACTTCCGCAGCTGCTGTTATGCGATGTCTCACTTCATTAATTGTTGTTGGTAATGGAGACACATTAACAGTCTTTTATAAACCCCCACGAGAAATAATCACATACAGTCTCTACGGACTCCTTGTGAAACTATAGCGGATGCGTTCGACTTCTGTATCAGACACTCGGAACGGCCCGACAATTCGCCTTTATACAAACAACCTGTTTCTCGGAATTGTTCATGCCATCATCTAATGCTCTGTGCTGTACGAAAGTCACGCTGAACAGCTATTACTGACGCCCACTGCGTAAAACACGGAACACAAAACGCTTTTTGTTGTCCCGATACCACTTTTACTGGAACTGAAGTGGGCGCACACTGCTGCTACATAGCGGGAAACATGTAAAACTCGAGAGTTTGCTCTTTCCAGCAGTACGTTGTCCACGCACATATCTCAAATTGCATAATAGTTATGATTTTTTTAAAAATCGGTTGTTCTTTTTGATACACCCTGTGTATCTGAAGATCTTAGATGTAGGTGCTACTCTGAGGTGAAGCGATTGGCATAAGAGAGGAAATCCTGACGAGACGTGTAATACTAACCATAAGACACTGTAACACTGTAACGAAAGGTCTCAATTACGAAATGGAACACGCATCAAACATACCCGTGGTACTTCCCGATGTATCTGTTGCCGACTCATTTTCAGCTGTAACAAACGGAAGGTGAAAAACATGAAATCTGATTAGATTTTCTTCTTCTGGTAGCAGTCGTAGCAGGCAGGCGCAAACCAGACATTGGAAGTTTGTGGTAAGAACAATGGGGCCAAACTGCTGAGGTCATCGGTCCCTAGGTTTACGCACTACTTAATCCAACTTAAACTAACTTAAGCTAGGGACAACACACACACACACACACACACACACACACACACACACACACACACACACACATGCCTAAGGGAGGACTCTAACCTCCGGCGGGGGGTGGGGGGGGGGGGAGCCGCGTGAATCGTGACAAGGCGCCCTTGACCGCACATCTACCCCGCGCAGCGCGCACGCCAGAAGCGAACTTGACCTTTACGTCAGATTTGCATAGTACAGCAGTGAGATGACGAAAATTTTGGGTTGCTTTCTCTATTTTAAGTACCACCGACAGCTTGATACCACTGTACGTTAAAAAGAATCATCAGCAACCAGGAGACAGAAATGAAGTGTGTATAGCAGATGGTGGAATTGATAAGAACTAGATAATTGTGATTGCGGCAGAACAAGTAATTATGTGATTTGATCCATTCTAAATGGTTTTTGAAAGCCTGCGACTGTGAAAACAATAGGTTTATTTATAAATAAATCTTCTGCCACCAGTCACGAGTTTCCTTTATTTACTTTTCGAGCGACGCGTTTGGTGAAATGATTCCCATTTTCAAGTGCTCTTCCCGAAACGCGTCGTACGAAAAGTAAATAGAGAAAAATCGTGACTGATAGCAGAAGATTTACTTATAAAAAAAAGTAATAATTCTTTTTTATTATATTATACTGACCACTGCTATTTGAGTGTTTCAGTTGGTGTTGACGAATGGCTTAGTACTGTTTCGTACATTAACTGTTTCTTAATAGCCCCGTCTCTATGAGTTGCATTCATCGTAGTCTTCCAGTTCACTCTCTGTCTCAGTGATTTTCCTGTTTAGATGTGAGGTGTCAAGTCGGAGAATCATATCTGAGAGTGAAACTGATTCACTTATGGAATTCCTTTCTTCTTAGACATAAGAGATAATATCCAATATGTTTTCCCCGTATTCTTAGGCGAATATCAATTTTCAACTTTTGATTGTTACTTGTTCGAGGTATGTACGCTGCTGTGTGTGATCATCTTGGGTGCTATTTACAAGTATCAGAATTTCTTCCAAGTCGTAGTCATGACCTTTGTTTATGACAGGTTAATATGTAGGGTAGCTTTTTGACTCATTTCGTTGTTCTAGCATCGTCTATGGTTCATGTACACTATCTTTTTAGAGCACTATGCTGTCTGCATATCTTGGGTGTTTTAATTTTGTTTTAAATTATGATCTTTTCCCCTTCCACACTAGTCTGTTAATGCCATTTTTAGAGTTGTTGTGAACAATTTTCGTGATACTTGATCTCATTGTGTTCAGCACTATAAAAATTTATTATAAAAATTAACATGCACATATCCGCATTCAAGATACTTCGTTACATTGTTTTCAGTGCGGCCTTAACACACGACGGAATAAAAAGGCTGTCAACACATTGCCATTCTTCGCACGTGCCTGACCACAAGAAACAATGACTGAATTGGACCTTCTTTATGGCGGTAGACTACTCTTCCGCTCTTATTGTCAACTTATTTTAGCAGAAGCTGATAAATTTGTCATCTCTGTGACTTTAAAAGTAATTTAAAACAGAATCACATTTTTGTAAAATAATCCACATCCCTACCTTTATAGCATTTGTATTTATAGAGAAATATTATGGCAGTGTTGACTAGACTATACTCGTTGAACTGCCGAATGTATTAGGGATAAAATACAGGAATGTGCAGCTACAAGAATCAAACTGCTTGAAAGGGAAGCAAGAGCTGAGCAGGGATTGACACAGAGAAGTAGCCTCTCTCCAAAGCTATTCAGTCTATATAATTAGCAAGCCGGAGGAACTAAGGAGAAATTTAGAAAGGCAATAAGATCAGGGAGAAGAAATGAGAACATAGCGGTTCTCTGATTACATTGCAATTCTCTCGGCGATGGCAACTGACTTGGAAGAGCAGATTAATGGAATGTATAGTGCCTTGAAAGGGTTATCAGATGAACATGAACAGAAGTAAAACAACGATGATAGACTGAAATCGATTTAACTCATATGATGATGAGTGAGTTAGAGCAGGAATGATACACTTAAAACATTCGATGAGTTTTGCTAGTTAGAGGGAAAAATTTGAATATAAAGTGCAGATTGCCAATAGCAAGAAAAACATTTCTGAAAAGCAGAAATGTCTTAACCTGGAATAGTGGTTCGACAGAAAAGTGTTGAATGTTAGATGGGTAGATCGAATAACTTATGAGGAGGTACTGAAATGAACTAGGGTAAAAATTTGTCACAGATTGCATAAAAGAAGGGAATAGTTCATAGGATACATCCTGAGCCATCAAGAAATAGTAAATTTAGAGGGGATTATCAATAATGTAGAGAAATGTAGGGGGTTAAAATTGTAGGGAGAGACCAAAGCTCAAATACAGTAACCGGGTTTAAGTGGGTTGTAGGATTTATGCAGAAGCAAGGAATATAAGATTTAACGTCCCGTCGACATCGAGGTCATTAGAGACGGAGCAAAAGCTCAGTTTGTGTCAAGGATGAGGAAGACAATCAGCCGTGCCCTTTTCAGAGGCACCATCCCGGCATTTCCCCGGAGCGATTTAGGGAAATCACGGAAAACCTAAATCTGGATAATGCAACAAACTAATTTTCGGAATGGTTCAAATGGCTCTGAGCACTATGGGACTTATTTTCTGAGGTCACCAGTCCCCTAGAACTCAGAACTACTTAAACCTAACCAACCTAAGGACATCACACACATCCATGCCCGAGGCAGGATTCGAACCTGCGACCGTAGCGGTAGCGCGGTTCGCGACTGTAGCGTCTAGAACAACTCGGCCGCTCCGGCCGGCCAAACTGTTGCATACGACATGGTATAACGTGGCAGTGGATAACGATAAACCTTTAAACAGCGAAATGGGGAGAATAACTATTCCTATGAAGTGCAAGCCAAGACAACGATTTTAGAATAAAGTATGTACAGGTTGAAAGTTAATGATCTATATGAAATAAAATCATCATAAATTTTGAACAGTTTGCATTAGGGCGTTCAAACTGCACGGTTGGCCGCGGGGCATGATGGGAATTAGTATGCGCCCGCATGGTTTGGTTTAGCGGCGAAGCCTACTTTCATTTGGATGGATTCGTCAAGAAGCAAAATTGGCGCATTTGAGGGACTGAGAATCCACATTTCGCGATCGATAAGACTCTTCATTCTCAACGAGTGACTGTGTGGTGTGCAATGTCCAGTCACGGAATAATCGGTGCGATATTCCTTGATAGCACGGTGACTACCGATCAGTAAGTGAAGGTTTTGGGAGAAGATTTCATCCCTATCATCCATAGTGACCATCATTTCGACAGGATGTGGTTTGTGCAAGACGGAACTCGACCCCATCGAAGTAGAACCATGTCCTGGAGGAGCACTTTGGGGACCGGATATTGACTCTGGGGTACCCAGAGGTCACTGGCATGGGCCTTGATTGGCCGCCATATTCTCCGGATCTGAACACATGGGAGGCCATTTTGTGGGGCTACATTAAAGGCATGGTGTCCAGCAATAACCCCGAAACCACTGCTGAGCTGGAAACAGCCATTCAGGAGGTCACGACAGCATAGATGTTCCGACAGTCAAGCAGACTTCCGCTATTGGTCTGCACCACATCATCGCCAATGATGGCAGGCACATCGAACATGTTATAACCTAAATCCGACTGTCTGTAATGACGTTTACATTTCGGATAAAATGTGTGCACGCCGTAGTTTGTAACTAATTTATGTTTTTTTCATATAGTTCAATAATTGTCACCTTTTGTTCAAAAAGGCAGAGTAAAATTTCGACTGATCTTCAGACATAACACTGGTCTGAACAATATTAAGTTTCAAAAAGAGAAAAATGATTTGAAAGGGGTATAATGTTAACAGACAATAAGAAGTCAAACAGCTTAATGAGTTGATATCATAACGCATGACTCAGGGAAGTTAGTTGGTCTCTCTCTCTCTGCTCTGGGCAACTAGCTGACAATCATTCCGACTAGCTGCTCAGAGCTGCAGTGTTACCTCAAACTTCTTCTCCTTAAAAAATTAAACCTTTATTCAAAATTCCAGTATATACGCCGTATTGATTCTTGCTGGCCTTTACAGTAAGCTTCCTTCATTTAACAGATACAATCACAAGTCAATACAGCACTACGGAATACGTCCATCACCTAACACCCTTCAACTAAGAATGTATCAGACTGCGCAGAGGCAAAGACTGTCCTACAACAAGACCAAAGATTGTTTAACAATAACATAACTTGCTCTCTCTCTGAAGTGTACGTCGATAAATTACAAAAATCAAAACGACATGCCCACCTTTCACATTTCGTTGCTTTTCCCAAGTTGACGACAATAAAATGCGAGCCATGTTTGTTTCGGAGTTCAGGACTCTGTCGGTAGAATTGCGCACGAAAACCAAATACCCTCTGTAGACTTCAAACTATATCCTTGTGCAATAACAACACCCTCACTGCAATACCAGGGGTGAAAAAATTTAATGTGCGTTACTTTCCGATCCTCCCTCGTAATTTGAAGTAGTTCTACCAAGAAGCCATGGAAGAATGTTAAAACTATTACATTAAAAATTATTATTTCGCTTTTTACAGTCAATCGCTTCATAATAAACAGCCTATCTTTTCATTATTGGTTGCAATTATATAGATTACTATGCTCCAATAAACGACGCTTTTACGAGAATCATCTACAACTCTTCTCGTGCTGGACTCTAGAACTGCCGATTCGAGCCAATCCCCATCGTGAAACGGTAGCTCTTGTTCTCAGATGTGGTATTCGAACATTAGACGTCAGTTCTCAAGAGGAAGTTAGAATCCAGAACTTACCAGTCCTGGGATCGCGCCTCACTAACAGTAGGAGCTGCACCTGTTCAGCGTCGCATCCGTAGCAGCCAGCCGGCTAGCGCGCGGTCGACACCTCCACAGTACTCCCCTGCGAGCGATTGTCTGCATTAACCGATGATTAAGGGGACCTCGCAATGGGGAGCTGCGACACCTGCATAAAGTACGTAAAAAAAAAGGGGCAGCGGAAGAGGCGCAGTGAGTGCCTGGGGGATGAGGCCCACGTACATAAACAGGGCGGGAGGATGGGGGGGGGGGGGCGCCCGGGAGTCAATGTGACGGCTGTGACGGGCCGGCCGCGCTATCGATCACGCGGAGGCGCGGCTGCGGCGGCGGCGGCGGCGGAGCCCCCGTCATAATTTACAAGACGGCTTTGCAAACACGTCGGCGTAAATCACGCATCGGACGCAGATGCGGCGGCGACACCGGGCCTCATTATCCGGCGCGCCGCGGCCGCCCCCACCGCCGCCTCTCCGCCTCCGCCCCAGCCGCCTTCTGGGTCCCTCCGCCCCCGACAGCCGGCACCTCATATTCCGCGGCAGCCACAGAGGCCCGTTTATCACAGACCGCCTGACTCAGCCCGCTGAGAATCCTCGAGAATACAGCGAGGGAGGGGCTGTATCAGCTGCCGATACTAACTGCACTGCTGTGCGGAAAAAAAAACTTCGGCCCCGCGGAGGAACCTTTGCGAAAGTTTGAAAGTGGTGTAGAACACTCTTGGAGATACAGGTACGTCTAGGATCAACCAGGTACACTACTGGCCATTAAAATTGCTACACCACGAAGATGACGTGCAACAGATGCGAAATTTAACCGACAGGAAGAAGATGCTGTGATATGCAAATGATTAGCTTTTCAGAGCATTCACACGAGGATGGCGCCGGTGGCGACACCTACAACGTGCTGACATGAGGAAATTTTCCAATCGATTTCTCATACACAAACAGCAGCTCACCAGCGTTGCCTGGTGATACGTTGTTGTGATGCCTCGTATAAGGAGGAGGAATGCGTACCATCACGTTTCCGACTTTGAAAAAGGTCAGATTGTAGCCTATCGCGATTGCGGTTTATCGTATCGCGACATTGCTCCTCGCCTTGGTCGAGATATAATGACTGTTAGCAGAACATGGAATCGGTGGGTTCAGGAGGGTAATACGGAACGCTGTGCTGGATCCCAGTGGCCTCTTATCACTAGCAGTGGAGATGACAGGCATCTTATCAGCAAGGCTGTAACGGATCGAGCAGCCACGTCTCGATCCTTGAGTCAACAGATGGGAACGTTTGCAAGACAACTACCATCTGCACGAACAGTTCGACGACTTTTGCAGCAGCATGGACTATCAGCTCGGATACCATGACTGCGGTTACCCTTGACGCTGCATCAAAGACAGGAGCGCCTGCGATTGTGTAGTCAACGACGAACCTGGGTGCACGAATGGCAAAACGACATTTTTTCGGATGAATACAGGTTCTGTTTACAGCATCATGATGGTCGCATCCGTGTATGGCGTCATCGCGGTGAATGCACATTGGAAGCGTGTATTCGTCATCGCCATACTGGCGTATCATCCGGCATGTTGGTAAGGGTGCCATTGGTTACACGTCTCGGTCACCTCTTGTTCGCATTGACGGCACTTTGAACAGTGGACGTTACATTTCAGATGTGTTACGACCCGTGTCCCTACCCTTCATTCGATCCCTGCGAAACCCTACATTTCAGTAGGATAATGCACGACCGCATGTTGCAGGTCCTGTACGGGCGTTTCTGGATACAGAAACTATTCGATTGCTGCCCTGGCCAGCACATTCTCCAGATCTCTCACCAATTGAAAACGTCTGGTCAATGGTGGCTGAGCAACTGGCTCGTCACAATACGCCAGTCACTACTCTTGATGATGAACTGTGGTATCGTGTTGAAGCTGCATGTTCAGCTGTACCTATACACGGCATCCAAGCTCTGTTTGACTCAATGCCCAGTCGAATCAAGGCAGTTATTATGGCCAAAGGTGGTTGTTCTTGGTACTGATTTCTCTGGATCTATTCACCCAAATTGCGTGAAAATGTAATCACATGTCAGTTCTAGTATAACATATTTGTCCAATGAATACCCGTTAATCATCTGTATTTCTTCTTGGTGTAGCAATTTTAATCGCCAGTAGTGTATCTTTGTCAGCTGTTAGAAAAGAACTACAGTAATTTACGAGTTTGCCACATGAGGCAGGTTGCATGGAGTGTATACGTTAAGATGGGGCGAGATTTTGTCACCATTAATGAATAATTTTGATAATTCCTATATCATTTACTTAGTAAGGGATCGCATTTTAGTTAGGTTATTGAATTATTAATCATATATTGGTTGATAATGGGTAGCGTCACAGTAACATTTCTGTAGAGGTGCAAGCTTCGAGTGTAATTACGCTCTGGTTCTGACAGCAGAGTGAACGTGCGCCTTTGTGATCTCCGCGAGCACCACGGAACAATGGTTGCAGACAGGGCAGTTTATGGCTCTGAAAAGAAGACGCCGAGCGTTCACTGCCGTCGCTGTGTCGCTCGTCGAAAAGCAGATGGAAAGTGACTTCTCGCGGCGGTCCTGCGGTTGCTAAGGAGACGGGGGCGAGTCGATGCAACAATGTATAAATAACATCGTAGAGGCAGCATCTTACAAGCACCGCTACCAGAACTTTTTTTAACACGGAGGAATGCACGAGGAATGCCTGCCACAGATGTGACCTAACAATCACAGAAGTTCTCATGCCAGATGCCAATGTGTATTCCCACCAAAGGACACAGAAACGTGTCTGGTTGGTTGGATTGTAGACAGATGAGGACTCACGATTTGCACCAAAAGTTTCTATCAAACTATGAGCTGAAGGCGGTTAGTTGATGGCTTCATGAGTCGCGGGGTGGGAGGCTCGGCTCTGAGTAATATGGGACTTAACTTCTGAGCTCATCATTCCCCTATACCTAGAACTACTTAACCTAACTAACCTAAGGACAGCACACACATCCATGCCCGAGGCAGGATTCGAACCTGCGACCGTAGAAGTCGCGCGGTTCTAGACTGTAGCGCCTAGAACCGCTCGGCCACCCCTGCCGGCAGGGTGGGAGGCATTCCGTTTGTAACGGCCACGGTGATTGGCCACAAGGAGAGTTGACGATAACGAGGCGAGATTTGCTCCAAACTGGGTATTTCGTGGCGAGGGGACTCTCTGGCCGGAGTCGATAGGACACGCTTCGTTGGATAGCGTTTTGAGATATTCCTGGAAAGGCTTCACTGAACAGTCTCAACATTAGATTGGAAAGTGCTGATTTCGCCACTAGGAACGGTATCATTCCTTTCTCTGTGAGCAGAGAAATGAACCTGTCCTTTTTTGTCAAGAACGAGGCATTACGGGTGCAGACTTGAGTCAATTCTCTGGTCCTTGCTTATGAGCTACAAATTCTTGGTTTGTGTCCGGCACCGTACGGAAGTTGCTTCGACCCTAGGAGATTGCGGACGCTGTTCCGCGTCCTCTGTGTAGTCAGAATTTTTAACTACGCAGCGCACTTCGCCGGCACGACAGCCGGCAGCACAGAGCAGATCAGCGCTGCAGAACTGCTCTTTCCACCACTACATTCGGTGACACAAGCACCGCGGCTCGGCAATAGGGAACGTGTAACAGTAAATGTGTTAAGTTCCATTTGTTTGATCGCACACCACTTTACTTTTAGTTTTGTCGGGGTGATGTCTTTTTTTAACTTCGTTGTTGATCAGTATCAACCACGTAGTGTCTCCGTCGTGTAAATGGGGGTGTGACTTCGAGTCAAGACATCGATGTTTCCCCAGTCTGAAATTTAGATTAATGAGTAGGAGTTAATGTTCTATACCTACACTTGTTCAGTTTTTAGGGGGGACCGTACCCTTGCGAACACGACGTTGAGAGCCATCTCACACATTCACGCAATTGGGGATAGCTCTAGAGCTTGATATGCAACCACCGACAATTTTCAGAGTTGTGGCGTATAGATACGTCTTACGACGGTAGCATGCGGTTTTAGCACGTCTTAATGGTTTTCGGGTCCCAAAATAATTCTGCAACAGCTTTGAAGATGGTTGCAGAGGTTGAATAAAATACCTTGCGGGACAGCGTAAGACAGTCAAAACAAAGTCTGCAAAATTTGTCATCAGGGGTCAAACGGTTCAAATGGCTCTGAGCACTATGGGACTTAACTTCTGAGGTCATCAGTCCCCTAGAACTTAGAACTACTTAAACCCAACTAACCTGAGGACATCACACACATCCATGCCCGAGGCAGGATTCGAACCTGCGACCGTAGCGGTCGCACGGTTCCAGACTGAAGCGCCTAGAACCGCTCGGCCACTCCGGCCGGCCATCAGGGGCCTATCTGCAGCCCTGTATTCTACGAACTAGCGATAAACACTATCCTTGAATTTTTAGGTGAGGTAAATACAGAAAAAGGAACAGTAGCCTAAGCTGATGAGATCGTCATTGTGATGACTGCTGTCTCCAGGGAAGACAGTGAATAATGCATTCGTACAGGTGCGCTGTGTGCAAAAAAAATTGCGTTTTTGCTGCTTAATAATAGGATTTCCAATATGAATAATCTAACTATGAGGTTGCTTAGCATATCTTTCAAAAAGCACTGTATGTAGGTATCTATTTTTCTAAAAATTAAAGCGACAGTTCCGCAGAAGGCAGTCAGACTTACACGCAAATAGCCCGTGTCAGTTCTCTAAATTACAAATTACCGCTCTACGATTGACACCAGTACTGCTTTGCAGAGTGGGCAAGTTTCAGATCTCCACGTTTGTGATGACACGCTGACTTTCAGCACCTTATTCGCTATTCGTGGCTTTACAGTACTTCATCCAATTTCCAAAGCAGAACGCAAAGAATCGGCGAGAATCACCGTTTCCGAGATGTCGTTCCCAGGTTCCCCGCTTTAACATGTCCTCTGTCAAAGCCGTTTATATCAGTAGATTTCCCCATTTTCAGCCCGTATCATCGCTGGAATATTTCCCCGATGGTGTCTGTTCCTCTTATACACTTGCATTACTAAGTTACGTGCTCGTAGTCATTCAGTCTCGCTGTGGGCAGTAGTAATAATGTCTTGGCTCACCAGGGTATGAGGCTGCTGGCTACGGCAAGAAAGCTGTTAGCAGACTATATGAAATTACAGGTTCTAGAATCACTGACGAAGGCTGTTTAATACTTTGGCAGCCAGGGTAGAATGAGCTCACAAAAGATGGAACAGTTCCGAAATGATTCGCAAATTACGATTGTGGATCCACATCAATTGAAGAATATTTCAGAACAAATGAAAATTTTGTGGTGGATCGAGAATCAAACCAGGGTTTCACACTTGTCACGAGCGGTCGCTTTAACCACTTGGCAACTTCGATTATCTGAGCACGCTTCCAATAGCGACCCAAACTTCCATTTGTCTTAGTGTCTACATTTCCCAATGCTCGATCTATACTGCAGTGTTTCGCGCGAAGTTTGACATACATACATACATACATGCATGCATGTCCGAAGGAACATTGCTTTGGACTATATAGAACAAGACAGACACTACACTACAGTGTAGTTAAAACAGTTCATGATACTTTTCCAGGCTACATTTTAGAGACTTTATCCCAAGTCAAGGAATGGTATATTTTGGCTAAACCATTGCCCCTACTCCCAACATTCGTTTAAGATTCGAAAAAAGTGTTCATAAATGTGCGACTGTAATCATTTCAGAACTCAGATGCACATAGTATTGGTTTGTTGAGTTGTTCTATAAAGCGGTATAACCCTATAAGAGACCTATTACTGGGTTCACTAGCGAACACAACTACACATAGACCAACAAAACTGAACTCCGTAACTTCCTCAGTCAACTTCCTTCCAGCCACGTGTTTCAACAGTGCATAATTTTTTTCCCAGTGTTGTACAAAAGTAGTGTGGAGAATTTAATATTAGAGTAGCGGTTCCTCCACTCCCATTAACTAATGAAGACTCGTGCAGACTCGTGATGGACCTGGTAGAGCAGCTGAACGAAATGGATAGCCTCTTGAAAGGAGGATATAAGATGAAAATCAACAAAAGCAAAACGAGGATAATGGAATGTAGTCGAATTAAGTCGGGTGATGCTGCGGGAATTAGATTAGGAAATGAGACCCTTAAATTAGTAAAGGAGTTTTGCTATTTGGAGAGCAAAATAAATGATGATGGTCGAAGTAGAGAGGATATAAACCGTATACTGGTAGTGGCAAGGAAAGCGTTTCTGAAGAAGAGAAATTTGTTAACATCGAGTATAGATTTAAGCGTCAGGAAGTCGTTTCTGAAGGTATTTGTACGGAGTGTAACCATCTATGGAAGTAAAACATGGACAATAAATAGTTTGGACAAGAAGAGAATAGAAGCTTTCGAAATGTGGTGCTACAGAAGAATGCTGAAGATTAGATGGGTAGATCACATAACTAATGAGGAGGTATTGAACAGAATTGGGGAGAAGAGGAGTTTGTGGCACAACTTGACTAGAATAAGTCATCGGTTGGTAAGACATGGTCGGAGGCATCAAGGGAGCACCAATTTAGTATTGGAGGGAGTCGTGGAGGGAAAAAATCGTAGAGGGAGACCAAGGGTCGAATACACTAAACAGATTCAAAAGGATATAGGTTGCAGTAGGTACTGGGAGATGAAGAAGCTTGCACAGGGTGGAGTAGCTCGGAGAGCTGCATCAAACCAGTCTCTGGACCGAAAACTACAACAATAACATATACTGTGTAGCTTCTGTTACTAGAAACGCGTAGTTGCGTTGTTACCTGTCTGTCTGTAGATTGTAGGTGCCAAAGGGGCAGTTATCACTTTTATTGGCTCCCTATCACAGTTTTTTGTAGGTCAGGATTATCTTGCCGTGGTCTCGACGCATTAAATTTTTAAGCTCACCAGCCGTGCCTACTTAATGTACGCGTCTCATTGCTGTATTTAGATTACACCTTCGGCCTGGAAATCCACTGAATGGAGTACAGTTGTCTTCAGTGATGAGTCCCGTTTCAAACTGAGCCCCGATAAACTGCGAAGACGTATCTGGGGACGTCCTGGATAGCTGTAGGATACCAACCTGACTGTCATCCGCCTTACGGCACGACAGCCAGGAGTGGTGGTCTCGGGTTGCATTTCATTTCACAGCAGGACCCCTTTCGTCGTCACCTTTACAGCATACCGGTACGTTGACGGTATTCTGCGCCCCGTTTGGCTGCTCTTCATGGCAAGCCACTCTGGGCTTATATTTCGGCAAGAGGATGCCCGCCCGCATACAGCGAGTGTTCTTACTGCTTGTCTTTGGGAGCGCCAAGCTCTGCCTTTGCCAGCAAAATCAACGGATCTCGACCAAATGAAGAATGTTTGGATCGTTATGGACACGACCGTACAATCGGTTCGGGATTTCAACGCGCCCATTGCACATCCAACAACTGTATGAATCAATGCCAAGCGGAATAACAGCTTACATAAGGATCAGCGGTGAACCAACGCGTTATTGACTTGCACAGTTTGTGAAGCTATTTCTCTTCTATAAATGATCCAGTTTTTCGAAAATGTAATGGTTTGACATGTACATCACATCTACCAATTTCCCTTATATTCCTGTAATTCATTCTTGTCGCGTCATTAATTTTTTTTTGTCGTATTCAGGGGATTCTTTGATGACACTGATCATTATTTAATCTGCAGTGAAATTCGGATTGTGAGGCCGAAAGTGCAGGAGGTCAGGTCCATATGTAGGAGGATAAGAGTGGAGAAATTTCAGGATAAGGAAAGCAGGCACAAGTACATAACAGCGATCTCAGAAAGGTACCAGTTAGTTGAATGTAGTCAATTACAGTCATTGGAAAAGGAATGGACAAGGTACAGGGACACAGTACTAGAAGTGGCTAAAGAATGGCTTGGAACAGTAGTGTGTAAAAGTAGGATGAAGAAAACAGCTTGGTGGAATGACACAGTCAAGGCAGCCTGTAAAAGGAAAAAGAAGGCGTATCAAAAATAGCTACATACTAGAACTCAGGTAGACAGAGAAAGTTATGTTGAAGAAAGAAACAAAGGCAAACAGATAATTGAAGCATCCAAGAAGAAATCTTGGGAAGACTTTGGAAACAGGTTGGAGACTATGGGTCAAGCTGCTGGAAAACCATTCTGGAGTGTAATTAGCTGTCTTCGAAAGGGAGGTAAGAAGGAAATGACAAGTATTTTGGACAGGTCAGGAAAACTGCTGGTGAATCCGGTGGATGCCTTGGGCAGATGGAGGGAATACTTTGAAGAGTTGCTCAATGTAGGTGAAAATACGATCAGTTATGCTTCAGATTTCGAGGTAGAATGGGATAGGAATGATGATGGATATAGGATCACATTTGAGGAAGTGGAGAAAATGGTCAATAGATTGCAGTGCAATAAAGCGCGGGGTCAGGGATTTTCTCTGCCTCGTGATGACTGGGTGTTGTGTGATGTCCTTAGGTTAGTTAGGTTTAAGTAGTTCTAAGTTCTAGGGGACTGATGCCCATAGATGTTAAGTCCCATAGTGCTCAGAGCCATTTGAACCATTCTTTTTTTTTTTTTTGCAATAAAGCAGCTGGGGTGGATGAAATTAAGTCGGAACTCATCAAATACAGTGGAATGTCAGGTCTTAAATGGCTTTTTTTTTTCATCAGTCTACTGACTGGTTAGATGCGGCACGTCACGAATGCCTCTCCTGTGCTAACCTCTTCATCTCAGAGTAGCACTTGCAACTTACGTCCTCAATTATTTGCTTGACATATTCCAATCTCTGTCTTCCTCTACAGTTTTTGCCCTCTACAGCTCCCTCTAGTACCATGGAAGTCATTCCCTCATGTCTTAGCAGATGTCCTATCATCCTGTCCCTACTCCTTATCAGTGTTTTCCACATATTCCTTTCCTCTCCGATTCTGCGTAGAACCTCCTCATTCCTTACCTTATCAGTCCACCTAATTTTCAACATTCGTCTATAGCACCACATCTCAAATGCTTCGATTCTCTTCTGTTTCGGTTTTCCCACAGTCCATGTTTCACTACCATACAATGCTGTACTCCAGACGTACATCCTCAGAAATTTCTTCCTCAAATTAACGCCGGTATATGATATTAGTAGACTTCTCTTGGCCAGAAATGCCTTTTTTGCCATAGCGAGTCTGCTTTTGATGTCCTCATTGCTCCGTCCGTCATTGGTTATATTACTGCCTAGGTAGCAGAATTCCTTAACTTCATTGACTTCGTGACCAACAATCCTGATGTTAAGTTTCTCGCTGTTCTCATTTCTACTACTTCTCATTACCTTCGTCTTCATCCGATTTACTCTCAAACCATACTGTGTACTCAGTAGACTGTTCATTCCGTTCAGCAGATCATTTAATTCTTCTTCACTTTCACTCAGGATAGCAATGTCATCAGCGAATCGTATCATTGATATCCTTTCACCTTGTATTTTAATTCCACTCCTGAACTTTTCTTTTATTTCCATCATTGCTTCCTCGAAGTACAAATTGAAGAGTAGGGGCGAAAGGCTACAGCCTTGTCTTACACCCTTCTTAATACGAGCACTTCGTTCTTGATCGTCCACTCTTATTATTCCCTCTTGGTTGTTGTACGAGGGTTATTCCAAAAGTAAGGTCCGATCGGTCGCGAAATGGAAACGACTATGAAACTCCGATAAAGCTTTGCACAGATGTGTTGGGTAGTGTCTCTAGTATAACCCCAGTTAGCATCACGTCACTCTTCTCATTTCTGAGCTCGCAGTGAGTGCGTAAACATGTCTAGAAAATAGTGTCTGCCGCCAAGTACGAGGCCTGGTGAGAAATTTCGCCTGAAGCTATGCAGCCAACATTACATAACTGTCGTGCTGTTTCGTCTTCACGACAATTCTCAGCCGCATTCTGCAGGGGCAATGAAGATGCTCCTGCATCGTTTTCAAATGGAAATGTTAGATTACCCACAATACAGTCCGCAATTGTCTCCCCCTGAGTTTCATCTCTGGTCACATGAACCGCTGTCTTTGAAGACAACATTTTGACACAGACAACGAGGTGTAGGCCAGCGTGGAGAATTGGCGGAAAGCACTGGCGGCTGCCTTCTATGATGAGGCTACTGAAAAGTTGGTACAACGCTATGACAAAAGTCTAAGTCAGAACGGCGACTACGTAGAGAAGTAGGTGAAAGGTGTAGCTAATTGTTACAAGTAAAACATTTCTGATGTTCACTGTGGTTTCAATTTGGCAATCAATCGGACCTTACTTTTGGAATAACCCTCGTACATATTGTATATGACCCGTCTCTCCCTATAGCTTACCCCTACTTTTTTCAGAATCTCTAACAGCTTGCACCATTTTATATTGTCGAAAGCTTTTTCCAGGTCGACAAATCCTATGAAAGTGTCTTGACTTTTCTTTAGCCTTGCTTCCATTATTAGCCGTAACGTCAGATGGCTACACAGGATAATTGAAATGGCCTGGGAGTCGGGACAGGTTCCATCAGACTGGAAAAAAGCAGTAATCACACCAATCTTTAAACCTGGAAACAGAAAAGATTGTAACAACTACAGAGGTATCTCTTTAATCAGCGTTGTGGGTAAAATCTTCTCAGGTATTGTTGAAAGTGCGAGTATTAGTTGAGGACCAATTGGAAGAAAATCAGTGTGGGTTTAGGCCTCTTAGAGGTTGTCAGGACCAGATCTTTAGCTTACGGCAAATAATGGAGGGGTGTTATGAGTGGAACAGGGAATTGTATCTATGCTTTATAGATCTAGAAAAGGCATATGACCGGGTTCCTAGGAGGAAGTTATTGTCTGTTCTACGAGATTATGGAATAGGAAGCAAACTTTTGCAAGAAATTAAAGGTCTTTACATAGATAGTCAGGCAGCAGTTAGAGTTGACGGTAAATTGAGTTCATGGTTCAGAGTAGTTCCAGGGGTAAGACAAGGCTGCAACCTGTCTCCACTGTTGTTCATCTTATTTATGGATCATATGTTGAAAACAATAGACTGGCTGGGTGAGATTAAGATACGTGAACACAAAATAAGCAGTCTTGCATATGCGGATGACTTAGTTGTGATGGCAGATTCGATTGAAAGTTTGCAAAGTAATGTTTCAGAGCTAGATCAGAAATGTAAGGACTACGGTATGAAGATTAGCATCTCCAAAACGAAAGTAATGTCAGTGGGAAAGAAATATAAACGGATTGAGTGCCAAATAGGAGGAACAAAGTTAGAACAGGTGGACGGTTTCAGGTACTTAGGATGCATATTCTCACAGGATGGCAACATAGTGAAAGAACTGGAAGCGAGGTGTAGCAAAGCTAATGCAGTGAGCGCTCAGCTACGATCTACTCTCTTCTGCAAGAAGGAAGTCAGTACCAAGACTAAGTTATCTGTGCACCGTTCAATCTTTCGACCAACTTTGTTGTATGGGAGCGAAAGCTGGGTGGATTCAGGTTACCTTATCAACAAGGTTGAGGTTACGGATATGAAAGTAGCTAGGATGATTGCAGGTACTAGTAGATGGGAACAATGGCAGGAGGGTGTACACAATGAGGAAATCAAAGAAAAACTGGGAATGAACTCTGTAGATGTAGCAGTCAGGGCGAACAGGCTTAGATGGTGGGGTCATGTTACACGCATGGGAGAAGCAAGGTTACCCAAGAGACTCATGGGTTCAGCAGTAGAGGGTAGGAGGAGTCGGGGCAGACCAAGGAGAAGGTACCTGGATTCGGTTAAGAATGATTTTGAAGTAATAGGTTTAACATCAGAAGACACCAATGTTAGCACTGAATAGGGGATCATGGAGGAATTTTATAAGGGAGCTACGCTCCAGACTGAACGCTGAAAGGCATAATCAGTTTTAAATGATGATTTAACAGAAAGAACAATATTATAGAAGAGGTCAGGTACACTACATTGATTTGGCATTGATTTTCTCTTGCCATATGGATGATGATTTTTAAGAATCATTGTAATTTCTATTTTAATATATTTCTATGCCAAGTCTCCTTTTCTGACAAATGTATAACGAGAGGTGTAGATGCAGTCTGTGTGAAAACCAACCAACTATCCGGTCCTACATGTCTCAGCTCCAAATTTTTCAATATTCTGACCAGCAATAAATTTATATGTCAGCAAGAAGTGAGAGGCTGTGATAAATAATATTCCTGCATCTCTTGGAAATAAACTTTGAAAAGTATCGCCAGGAAGCAACACATTGCAGAGGAGTGCTGTTACTGGGAACAGAAAATGACCAATAGCCTGGATTCTGCTCCCGAGGTTGAACTGCTGAAATACCTAAACATCAAAACAATTTCGTACATCTACTTGTAACTGGCGTAACCGAGAAAGCCGGCCGCTGTGGCCGAGCGTTTCTAGGCGCTTCAGTCCGGAACCGCGCTGCTGCTACGGTCGCAGATTCGAATCCTGCCTCGGGCATGGATGTGTGTGATGTCCTTACGTTAGTTAGGTTGAAGAATTTCTAAGCCTAGGGGACTGATGACCTCAGATGTTAAGTCCCATAGTGCTCAGAGCCATTTGAACCATTTTTTGAAACCGAGGAGTCGGCCCTCAGTCCTTGTGGGTGTATCTGGCGAGTCGTGGAGCCTGTGGGGTGAAGGTGAGGTTCTAAGAGTAATGAATATAAGGCCGGGAGTGAGTGATTCTCAGAGACCAATAAAGTAGTTCTGCTAATATATAAGGCTTTGTTAGAGCACTAAAATGTGTTACCGTGAAATAGCGTGCAAATCTGTGTAATTTTTCGGTTTTCTAGGGCAGTGTTGCAATTTATTAAACATGAACATGCTCGTTAGTTAGAGGCCGCGTAGCACAGCGTGGAATTATTAGTCAACTGGAGATGGTGGTTAATGACGAAGAAATTTCGTCGAAAGTTGATGTGTGGAGTTTTTCCTATTTTTAAATTTGAGGCGTTACCCTTTTTTCTTTTGGATGAAAATTATCGGCGGGAGTTAAAAAAAGCCAGTGTAGAGAATTACAGTGGTACATGTTTACCGATATAGTGGTCGGATCTGGGAGTTGTTCTGAAAGCAATTAGATTGCTATAGGGCGTTTATGAGTAGCGTAAGTGTAGTGACAAATTTAATCCTATCTCGTGAGTCAAAGTGTTGACCATTATTTAGACTGATTTGATAGTATGTACGCAGACTGAAGCGACGAATGAAATTTTGTACCAAGGCCAGGATTCGAACACGCGTCTCCTGCTAACTATGCAGATGTGCTAACCGCTACGCCACCCAGGCACAGTGGCTTTGCACAACTGTACATTCTACCCTAGCGTGTCTCCCTCCACCGTTGAAACTCCCTCTCACGTCTCAGTCCGCTTGGTATTCCCTCTAAATTCGAACATTTTTACAGAGGCTCTCCAGCTGTATTGGAATAGCATCTCAGCATCCAACGAAGCTGGAAATCCTGCCTGAAACACACGTATAGGTGCTTCAATCAAGTGAAACTGTATGGTTTCAGAGACCTTTTCAAGTCTCGCTCATCCTTGATGTATATATGCAGACTAAAGCGAAGAATGAAAATTTGTACTCGAACCCGGGTCCCCTGCTAGGTTTCAGGCAGGATCCCCCATTTTGTTCGATGCTGATGCGCTATTCCAATACAGTTGGAGAACCTCCGCATTGCTGTTCGAGTTTAGGGACAATACCAAGTGGGCTGAGGCGTGAATGGTAATTTGGATTGAGGAGGGAGGCGTCCTAGGGTAGTCTGGATAGTTGTGCAAAGCCACTGAGCCAGGGTGGCGAACTGGTTGGCGCATCTGCTTAGTTAAGAGACCCGGGTTCGAATCCTGGTCTTGGTACAAACTTTCATTCGTCATTTCAGTCTGCGTCTATACATCACATATATTTGAGATTTCAAATGGTTCAAATGGCTCTGAGCACTATGGGTCTTAACATCTGAGGTCATCAGTCTCCTAGAACTTAGAACTACTTAAACCTAACTAACCTAAGGACATCACACACATCCATGCACGAGGCAGGATTCGCACCTGCGACCGTAGCACCAGTGCGGTTCCGGACTGAAGCGCCTAGAACCACTCGGCCACGGCGGACGGCTGTTTGAGATTTGAAGGGGTCTCTGGAACTCTATAGTTTCATTTGAATCGATAGTGTAGCAGTGCACAGTGTTAATCCAGGTCCACCAATAACTGTTTCCGGGTAAATTTGCGGAGCTATAGGTCGCGTAATTTTTCGCGTCATCATCGAAATGTCGAAATGTGTGTGAAATCTTATGGGACTTAACTGCTAAGGTCATCAGTCCCTAAGCTTACACACTACTTAACCTAAATTGTCCTAAGGACAAACACACACACCCAAGCCCGGGGGAAGACTCGAACCTCCGCCGCGACCAGCCGCACAGCCCATGATTGCAGCACCCCTGACCGCTCGGCTAATCCCGCGCGGCCGCGTCATCATCAAGAGTGCCATGCGTGCAGTGAGGGGTCAGTGGCAATCAATGGTGTAACATTAGTTGAGACATTTTAAGTTAAATTGTTTTAGTAACCTATGTGCAGAAGAGCTTGGCGCACAACGAAAACATCATTGTCAAAGTAAACCCGTTAAGTAATTACATGCATGCATGTGCAAGGGGATTTCAAAAAGTAAGCTATAATTTGTAATGGCAGGCCAAATAACTGTTACTGAATGCTGCACTACACTGGGAAGTGACACGTACATGACACTATTTTTCACCATAGTTATTAAGTCTCTGTAGAAAACAGTCGCAACGTTCTACCAATCGTTCAGTTACTCGACGATAGATATCCGCTCCTTAGTCACTGAGCCATTCGAGAGCAGCTGTCTCAAAGTCCACACTGTCGGAAAAATCTGATTCCTCAGATGTTCTTTCAGCTTGCCGAAAAGATGAAAACAGCATGGTGAAACATCTTGACTTCCCGGTTAGGATGACCCTCGTCGTGCGGCCTTGGTCAAATTCTTGGCGCCATGCCACTACGGCTGGACGATTCAGTGCAATTAGCCATATACTGTCAGAATTTCGTGATAAAACTGTGTGAAATTTACAGATTTGCCTACAAAAATCATACTGTCCTAAGCACTTCAACTTTGGCGTGAGTTTCCTGTTGCCGCACCATTTCACTCAAAAACTGCAACGCGCGTGTTAGGCGTACCGCAGCAGAACTGTATCTAGAGGAAACGCGGAATATGTACTCTCTCCTGAGAACATGCCATTCTTGTTGCGCACTGGTGTTAGCGTGGAACGACAGGTGTAACGTTTCGGTTGCCACAGAACGCATCAGGAAACTGTGAAACTAATATTTTACCTATCCTTTACCAACAAGCAGTAAATCTCTTTCAGCAAC
The DNA here is from genome assembly GCF_023864275.1 of Schistocerca cancellata. NCBI lineage: Eukaryota > Metazoa > Arthropoda > Insecta > Orthoptera > Acrididae > Schistocerca > Schistocerca cancellata. Next base: position 199,777,679 of record NC_064630.1, read on the forward strand.
AGAAGAGATAAATGTGTAGAAGCTCCTATATGATTTTATAACAAGTGATCAAATAAGAATGTAGAGAATTATTTTACGTTATTATATAGAAAAAATGGTAATTTCCTTAAATCATTGCTTTAAGTTCAGTTTAAATGGATGTAACAGGTATCTTATTTCTATGGTTCTGAGGCTGGCTGTATGGGTGACGCCCAATAGTCATTACAAAATAAATAAAAAATTAATATTTCCAAAAGGTAACATGTCTAGCTTCATTATAGGAATAACCAGCTAAGAAATTTGCACAGTGTGGAATGCTGATAGTACTCCTAACAGCATGTCCGGTATGGCTATAGGGCCAGCAATGTAATGGACAAGGTCGTAAGGCAAAATCTGGAGATGCGCTGATATGATTCCGATGGTTGTCCATTACTTAGACTCCATTTATTGTGAGTGGAAAGACCGAAAAACGGTAACTTACGAATGCTTGACAATATTAAAAAATTGAAAAAGAAAGGAAGATTAGGGTTTAACGCCTCGTCGACAACGAGGTCATCAGAGACGGATCAGAAACTCAGATTGGTTAAGGATGGGGACAGAAATCGGCTGTGTCCTTTTCAAATGAAACATCTAGATGTTTTTAGGAAAATCACGGAAAACGTAAATCTGGAAGGTAGGATGCGGAGTTGAACTGTCATACTGCCGTGTGCGAGCGTATTTGCTCACCACTGCTCCTCCTCGCTTGGTAATATCACATAATGGTTTTCAGGAATGTGTTTGCTCAAAAAAAAGTCTTGGCTATATTTCAACTTTGCACCGCTAAACACGTAAGCCATTACGAACTTTGCAGTAGTGTGAATAACTAGAAAAACTATACGTTTGAATTTAGAGGAAACTCGTATGACGTACATTTTTAAGAGTCTCTACATGCTGGCATAAAAAATGAGGGTGCGTTTCCAAGTAAGTCCTAGAATTTTTTATCAGTGACTTATCAGTTGTTTCAACTCTGTAAATGTTTGTTAAGTGAAAATGCCGAAAAGCACCGTGGTTCGGAGTCCACTTTAAATTGAAATCCTCCTTCAACTGGCTGGTTGCGTCAGGTCAAAGGTCGCAGGTAGGCAAGGGTATACCACCTCAAGTAGGACCGTAGCTAATAAAGCACTCTGCTTTTAAAACGAAAGTTTGGGTTTAGGACACTTTACTTTACACCAAGTTTAGTAAAGGAGTGTTGCATCACGTCTAGTTACACGCTCAGGACTACAAGTTGATGCGCAAACGCTGAAAAACTGGGGAATTCCCTGGCCAGCGACGCTGGTAATTTGGTGCTTGCATCCATACTCCGATGTTGTAGAGTTTGTCGAGATTCACTAGAACATACCGTGCAGTTTGCTGCAGGGTATGAATAGAATATTTACCAGGGAAACCGTACATCTCGGATGATATATTTCTTATTACTGTTAAGTCGCGTACCACAACTTTTTTTTTCTTCGGGACCCTTCTAAAGTATGTTTCAAGCTTTCACGACAACACTACAAGGGATTTGTGAGATCTGATTTTCTCCTGGCGTATACAACTTTCAAATAACTTCCGGGAATTCAGCCAGGTAACACTTTCAGCGACCGCCGATATTTCGGCGGGACAACACCCCGCCATTTTCAAGGCAAACTGCAACGAACAGGCGACGTACATGCAAATTTAAAACCTCGGTTCTCGGACTGAAGCAGGGAAGATAACACACACACTGAACACTAGTGCCACCAAAGAAACGTCAGAAACGACTTGTGCCCTGTGTACCAAGGTACGAAGTACCCCTTCACGCTGAGCCGGATGGTGACAACTATTAGCCTGTAAGTACAAGCCGGTGTGAGTACGTTTCCTGTAGACTGCTTGTCCCAATGATCCATCATCCTTCCTCCTAACCAACAGCCGACCGCGGTGGTCTAGCGGTTCTAGGCGCTCAGTCGGGAACCGCGGGACTGCTACAGTCGCAGGTTCGAATCCTGCCTCGGGCATGGATGTGTGTGATGTCCTTAGGTTAGTTAGGTTTAAGTAGTTCTAAGTTTTAGGGGTCTGATGACCACAGATGTTAAGTCCCATAGTGCTCAGATCCATTTGAACCATTTGAACCTAACCAACACGTCAAGAAAGGGAAGGCAACCATCCTATTCCACTTCCATCGTAAAACGAATTTTCGGGTGGATCGAGTTCAGATGTTCTAGAAAGACATGCAAATTCTCCTTACCATGAGACCAAACAACGAAGGTATCGTCAACGTATGTAGAGAAACAGGCGGGTTTCAAAGGTGCCGACTCCAATGCACGTTCCTCGAAGTCTTCCATAAACAAATTTGCGATCACAGGAGACAACGGACTACCCATCGCAACTCCATCTGTCTGCTCGTAACACTGGTCACTGAACAAAAAGTAAGTGGATGGCAACACATGCCGAAACAGATTAGTTAATTCAGCACCAAACCTGGCCTCAATTAACCGCAACGAATCAGATAGAGGAACACGAGTGAAGAGAGAGACCACATCAAAACTCACTAAAATATCAGTCATTCAACCGCAGTCCCTCTAAAGACGTAAAAAATCAGCTGAGTTCCTGATATGAGCCCGCATCTCGTGGTCGTGCGGTAGCGTTCTCGCTTCCCACGCCCGGGTTCCCGGGTTCGATTCCCGGCGGGGTCAGGGATTTTCTCTGCCTCGTGATGGCTGGGTGTTGTGTGCTGTCCTTAGGTTAGTTAGGTTTAAGTAGTTCTAAGATCTAGGGGACTGACGACCACAGCTGTTAAGTCCCATAGTGCTCAGAGCCATTCCTGATATGATGTTCACACTGACCTACTTGGCTACACGATATGTCGGAGCGCCGATGTTACTCACTATAGGACGGAAAGGAACCCCTTCCTTGTGAATCTTGGGAAGGCCATATAACCTAGGGGGAACAACACTGTAGGTGTTAGTACTCTTGATAGTGTCCTGCGACAAACCACTTTCCTTCAGGAGGCTATTGGTCTTTCTCTCAACACTTTTTGTGGGGTCAGCTTCGATTCTGCGATACGCCGAATCAGATAGTAAACGTTGCATTTTTTGCACACAATCATGTTTATTTAAAACAACGGTGGCATTGCCCTTGTCCGCAGGTAAAATAACAATATCAGGGTCAACTTTTAGAGAGCGCAAAGCAGCCCTCTCTGCTGCTGTTACATTACTCTTGGGTGGACGAGCCCTAGTCAAAACACGGCACAAGGGATTTTTTTCGTAGATGCAAAAAACCAAACACATAAAGTACATTCAATACATTTTGTTATTGTTATGCGGATAATCATGTACCCATATAATCTACATCTACATCCATACTCCGCAAGCCACCTGACAGTGTGTGGCGGAGGGTACCTTGAGTACCTCTATCGGTTCTCCCTTCTATTCCAGTCTCGTATTGTTCGTAGAAAGAAGGATTGTCGGTATGCCTCTGTGTGGGCTCTAATGTCTCTGATTTTATCCTCATGGTCTCTTCGCGACATATACGTAGGAGGGAGCAATATACTGCGTGACTCTTCGGTGAAGGTATGTTCTCGAAACTTCAACAAAAACCCGTACCGAGCTACTGAGCGTGTCTCCTGCAGAGTCTTCCACTGGAATTTATCTATCAACTCCGTAACGCTTTCGCGATTACTAAATGATCCTGTAACGTAGCGCGCTGCTCTCCACTGGATTTTCTCTCTCTCTTTTACCAACCCTACCTGGTACGGATCCCACACTGCTGAGCAGTATTCAAGCAGTGGGCGAACAAGCGTACTGTAACCTACTTCCTTTGTTTTCGGGTTGCATTTCCTTAGGATTCTTCCAATGAAACACAGTCTGGCATCTGCTTTACCGACGATCAACTTTATATGATCATTCCATTTTAAATCACTCCTAATGCGTACTCCCAGGTAATTTATGGCATTAACTGCTTCCAGTTGCTGACCTGCTATATTGTAGCTAAATGGTAAGGGACAAATTCTTGGACATCCGGCTACTGCAAGAAACGATTTCACTATAACTATTTTTATGTTGTTGATATTTTATCAACGGAAGACTAGAAGACATAAAAAAATCTCGCGACGTACCTGACATGTACTCGCTACACATCAATGAGTCGCGACAAAGCGGTTGAGAAACGCTGTTCTAACGGATCAGTCCCCGCATTCCATCCTGATGGTTAAAAATTAGTCTCTGTTACAATCATTACCATTTTACAGACTTCCCTGTTTCACACAGATGCTATTAATCAGCTTTCCGAGTTTGCGGTCCCTACGTCGGCTTTCGGAGTTAATGCTTGGGAGTGAGTGAAGTAACGAGCACACGTTTGGCCCCGGTCGCAGTGTTCCTGTGTGTGTGTGTGTGTGTGTGTGTGTGTGTGTGTGTGTAGGTGTAAGGAGGGCCGGCGGTCGCTAAGCCGTGCCATATGCCAGTGTCGGCGCGCTATCAGGGCGTGCTCGCTTGTAATCATTGCGGCTGGAGGACTTTTAATTAACGTCTGCGGCGGGGGACGCGACACGGCCGACACGTATTGTGGTGCGCTGCGTGCGCCCGCCGGGCTGCCAGATGGCTGCCGCTTATCAGCGCACGGCCTACGCCAGCTCTCACCGAAAGGTCCTACTATACGCGTACTGCACACACCAGTAGCTGCTCTCTGCTACAGGGTGTACAATACGCTCATCGCTTCTGTGCGTATACACTGGGGTGAGGAAAGTGACTGAATGCCTCCTAATATCGTGTCCGACCTCCTTTGGCCCGGGGTAGTGCAACACCTCGAAGTGAAATGGTCTCAGCAGATCACTGGAAATGCCCTGCAGCAATATTGAGCCTTGCTGCCTCTATAGCTATCCATAACTGTGAAAGTGTTGCCATTTAAGGATTTTGCGCACGAACTGACCTCTCAATTATGTCCCATAAATGTTCGATGGGTGTCGTGTTCCAAGATGCTACTCCATACGGTGTAGTGTAACGACGTAAGTTTTGTATAAATGATTTTCTTTTGACATATGACCATGTGCACACTTCGTCACCTACGTCAGTTACAACACACTTCAAAATTATTTAAATTCTTTTTAAATTGTCTCTGAATGGTTCTTCAACGAAACTGTAAAACATCATCATTTGAGTCGTATGCGCAGAATTTCGTGACTCAGTCCAATTGGTTTGTGCAAACCTTTTCAATTTAGATGTCGTTTTGTTTCTTCTCAGAAATTACACTCCTGGAAATTGAAATAAGAACACCGTGAATTCATTGTCCCAGGAAGGGGAAACTTTATTGACACATTCCTGGGGTCAGATACATCACATGATCACACTGACAGAACCACAGGCACATAGACACAGGCAACAGAGCATGCACAATGTCGGCACTAGTACAGTGTATATCCACCTTTCGCAGCAATGCAGGCTGCTATTCTCCCATGGAGACGATCGTAGAGATGCTGGATGTAGTCCTGTGGAACGGCTTGCCATGCCATTTCCACCTGGCGCCTCAGTTGGACAACCGTTCGTGCTGGACGTGCAGACCGCGTGAGACGACGCTTCATCCAGTCCCAAACATGCTCAATGGGGGACAGATCCGGAGATCTTGCTGGCCAGGGTAGTTGACTTACACCTTCTAGAGCACGTTGGGTGGCACGGGATACATGCGGACGTGCATTGTCCTGTTGGAACAGCAAGTTCCCTTGCCGGTCTAGGAATGGTAGAACGATGGGCTCGATGACGGTTTGGATGTACCGTGCACTATTCAGTGTCCCCTCGACGATCACCAGTGGTGTACGGCCAGTGTAGGAGATCGCTCCCCACACCATGATGACGGGTGTTGGCCCTGTGTGCCTCGGTCGTATGCAGTCCTGATTGTGGCGCTCACCTGCACGGCGCCAAACACGCATACGACCATCATTGGCACCAAGGCAGAAGCGAATCTCATCGCTGAAGACGACACGTCTCCATTCGTCCCTCCATTCACGCCTGTCGCGACACCACTGGAGGCGGGCTGCACGATGTTGGGGCGTGAGCGGAAGACGGCCTAACGGTGTGCGGGAGGTAGCCCAGCTTCATGGAGACGGTTGCGAATGGTCCTCGCCGATACCCCAGGAGCAACAGTGTCCCTAATTTGCTGGGAAGTGGCGGTGCGGTCCCCTACGGCACTGCGTAGGATCCTACGGTCTTGGCGTGCGTCGCTGCGGTCCGGTCCCAGGTCGACGGGCACGTGCACCTTCCGCCGACCACTGGCGACAACATCGATGTACTGTGGAGACCTCACGCCCCACGTGTTGAGCAATTCGGCGGTACGTCCACCCGGCCTCCCGCATGCCCACTATACGCCCTCGCTCAAAGTCCGTCAACTGCACATACGGTTCACGTCCACGCTGTCGCGGCATGCTACCAGTGTTAAAGACTGCGATGGAGCTCCGTATGCCACGGCAAACTGGCTGACACTGACGGCGGCGGTGCACAAATGCTGCGCAGCTAGCGCCATTCGACGGCCAACACCGCGGTTCCTGGTGTGTCCGCTGTGCCGTGCGTGTGATCATTGCTTGTACAGCCCTCTCGCAGTGTCCGGAGCAAGTATGGTGGGTCTGACACACCGGTGTCAATGTGTTCTTTTTTCCATTTTCAGGAGTGTATATTAATGCAAGTTATCTGATTCAACAAATATTAGAACCACATTGAATAAACTTTCCAGATTCAAACTCGCGATGAACGTTGTCAAAATTAATAACCAACTTATTCACATAATTCTTCATAAATAAATTCTCGGTACACGTATTTAAACTTTAGTAGCATCCACTAGTTTATTATCTTCCTACATATAGACGTGAACCTGAGCCTTGACAAGATAGGACTGAACATGTACAACATGATTAAACTTTCAATGACATCATTGTTGTAGAAACATTACAAATTCTTATTTTTCCAGTTTTTAGAAGCACGACGCAACATCTCGGTTTCAGGATCTTCCGTTGCTCTTTGGCTGTCGACCCGCGACGTATAGTGGCCAGCAATTTTCTCTCTGGTCCCGGCAGTGTAGATGCTGCCTCCGTTCGTTGCGCCGCCATCTCCGTACATGAAACATAAAAAAAAAATAAATGGAAAACTTTAGATAATTCACAACAATTACAAAGATTACAAAAATACATAAACAAAACACTAAATTAAAATTATATTCACCTGCAAACTGGGCTGACACTGGTGGATAGGTGACGCTTCAATTTCGCGTCCCACTACAACTGGTGTAAACTGACTGTGCGCAACGTAAAATAATAAACTCAAAAATGAAGATTTGGGCCTGTCTGACTACCCCCCTGAAGCAGATCTCAGGATCTCTTAATTCTATAAATTACATTCTAAACATAAATGAATGATGAAGGCAACTAATCCTACTAAATGATAAACGTTGTTCCTGCTTATACATTTATTGTATATTAACAACAATCTTTATTACAAATGTTTATATTTCCTAACTAAAATTAGTGATCCCTTTTATTATGAATGCGGGATCTAATATAAATAACGCGAAATGACTGACATCATCTATGTACCAAACACAAGAAGACACCACTTTTAAAGATGATCTACAATGTAGTGCAACGTCAGTGGAAATAAATCCTACGTGATCATAGCTGTTTAGCCTTATAGCCCCTAATAAGCCAAAGCAATTAGCAATATCACCGTATGTACTGCGTCCGGTGCGTCGGAGTGATGGTTCTTTTACACGTCTGCGACGATGGAAGAACTCCAGCCACAAAATAAAGTCTTTCAAAAAGTAGGACGGCTGAAGGCGGTCCTCTGACTACTATACTCTAATACTGTCAGCTCCGCTCTGTTCTACAGACGAGAAACGAGAACTCCCAGCCACAAGGACGGAGTTCAGATAACGTCTCAACGTAAGTATAGGCAGAAGAAGCGCTCTCAATCACTGAACGCTGCGTACTCAACGACGACTTCCAACCCGGAGGCGAAGTCCAGAATCGTGAAAGTTCAAAACAGTACGGTCCCTAACCGTTCTAACTATAAAATCTCGTGAGAGCAAAGACAGCAAGTCCGTCCGTACCAACAAGAAGCTGATACTGAACGACTGTCACACACGGGAGCTCTAAATGGAAGACCTCTCCACCACTGGCTTCCCAGCAAGCCTCGGCTCCCCAGCGTCGTAATTCCGAAAACGAATCATATTCCCGAAACCACGGAATATTCTCCCTCTCCACAGATTCTTCCGAACGCCAACCAACCATATTTTAGTCTTTTGTCGTCCAGCGCGGAAAGTTTGCGAGGAAAAACCTATAATCGTACAATCGTACGCTTCTGAGTAAAACTCCTTGGAAATAGCCCAGCCTGCGTAGTTTCCGAGGTGCCACTTCTTCGTTCCTCTCACCTGCGTCCAAGATTTTCGTAGTTTCCGAAGTACAATCCTTCCAGTTCGGCTCCAAATCGGCCGGTTGCGACTCTATTGTGCTCCAGCGCTTAGGTGCTACAACGTCCGTCTTGCTATTTCCTGTGTTTAAGCACGACCAACACACCTGTGTGGGCCTTCCACCCAAAGCTTCAGTTCCGCCGCCGTTTCATTTCCACTGTCGTTCCAACCTCTACTAGTACAATAATAAAGACACTCCGTCACCTTTCATGCAATAAGCGTTAACAATTATTTAAAAGGCGTATGTGACAATGCGAGTCCCCTTTAAATATTCATATGTACGGTGTACTACCTATCAAATAATACCTAATGTGGTTTAGATCACGGAAAAGTATGTGGATGAGTGATTGTAAGGTGCGAAATTATAGCCACCTTACAGTGTCGGGCGACCTAGATAGCCAAATAATTCGCTCGAACTGTCCGGAATGTTTTTCAAACGAATCGCGAACAACTGTGGTCCAGTGACAAGGTGACAAGGCGTATTGTCATCCACAAAAATTACATTTTTTGTTTGGAAACATGAAGTCCATGAATGAGTGGCTGCAAATGGTCTCCAAGTAGGCGGAAAATATTATTTCAATCAATGACCGGTTCAATTGGACCAAAGGATCCCTTCTATGTAAACACAGCCCACACTAGTTTACACAGTGCCTTGTGGACAACTTGGATCCGTATCTTCATGGTCACACTCAACCATACTATAAGATCTCACCAATTAAAATCCATACTCAGGCCACATTTTTCCAGTTGTCTAGGATGCATCCGATACGGTCATGAGACCGGTGAGGAACTGTAGACGATATCGTGCTGTTAACAAACGTGCTAGCGGCGGTCGTTTGATGTTGTAGGCCATTAACGTCAAATTTCACCGCACTGTCCGATTGGATACTTTTGCCGTAGTCCCACACTCATTTCTGTTATAATTTCATGCAGTAATGCTTGTCTGTTATCCCTGGCAATTCTATGCAAACGCAGCTGCTCTCGCTCGTTAATTGCAGGACGACGGCTACTGCGTTGTCCGTGGTGAGAGGTGAAATTTGGTTTTCTCGGCATACTCTTGACACTGTGGCTCTCGGAATACTAAATTCCTGACGATTTCGAAACTGCATCTAGCTCCAACTACCATTCCGCGCCCAAAGAAAATGGTTGAAATGGCTCTGAGCACTATGGGACTTAACATCTGAGGTCAACAGTCCCCTAGACTTAGAACTGACCTAACTAACCTAAGGACATGACACACATCCATGCCCGAGGCAGGATTCTAACCTGCGACCGTAGCGGTCGCGCGGTTCCAGACTGAAGCGCCTAGAACCGCTCGGCCACACCGGCCGTCCTTTCTCAAAGTCTCTTGATTCCCGCCATGCGGCCATAATCACGTCGGACACCTTTTCACATGAATCAGCTTTGTACAAACGACGACACATTTCTGTCATTTTATGCCTTGTGTACGCTACACTACCGCCATATGTATACGTGCATATCGCTTTGTCAACCGTATCGTAGGAAGAAGAAATGATTAAATTTGTTGGTGATTTGGCAGCATACAAGCTGACAGCAATAGTGCCACGAAGCTGGGAGCTGAAAGAAGCTTGAATTACAACTATGGGTACCCCATTCCATGCTGATCCAGCTTTCTCAGCTTTCATTAATCGTAGTGGATGGTGAGTGCTGACGGGCCAGTCTCTCATTAACAAATGACCAAATGTTTTCAGTGGCTGAGAGATCTGAAAAGAGTACTAGACAGGAAAACAGACGCATACCCTCTCTATCGACGTAGGTCAGCACGCCACTTGCAGTATGCGATCTTGTGTTATTTTGTGGAAAAATAACGTCGCCGCTTCCGAAGCCATACTGTTAACGTCACTGCCTTGAGTGCGGAAGGACCCGGTTTCGATTCCCGGTATCTCCTCTGATTTTTCAGAGATCAGGAGATCTGGAACGCCGTCCACTCAGCCTCGTAAGGAACTGCTGGAATAAATAATCAGGGGTATCGTCAGGATTCAGCTACTGGCAGTAACAGCTGGAAGAGTTGTGACATGCTGACCACATATCCCACGATCATAGATCGACTGCCGCATGGCCCTGCAAGCAGCAGTCGGCCAGTCAGAACAGGCCTAAACCGTAATCTGTGAACGGCGTTCACGTTTACGGTAGGGATTCGGAGACCTCCAAGATAGAGCGCAGCCAACGGATTTAACACTTCAGAAATGTTACACCTGCTATGGGAGCCAGAGGTCATCGTGTTGTGCACCCAGTGGCATATAGTACCATCACGCCACGTACAGGTCTTGAATCGATGTCGAATGCAATTGACAATGTTCATTATCCTCGGAGTGTTCACACAAGGATTTGTCCATCATGATGCTGTATCAGTATCAAGGCTTGTTTGAAAAGACGACTACTGTGTCCACTGCTGTCTTCCAGCCCACAATTGTCGTCGTGCCTCTCTCTGTCACTACGTCGAGGGAAGCTGCAACAACGGTCGCCATGTTGACAGTCTGTGGAACTCGAGACATCGCCGCACTGCCCATATGGGTGTTCGCCTTGTTGCAAGGAAACCACTTCCTCACTCAAGGTACATGACGTGACTGTAACATCACGCACGGTCAGCAAACAGCAGCCTCTCTGGCGCTAGTTGCGTGTGGCCCGATCAGTACCGAGCAGCAAAACCGTGGAACGATAAACTGGGGTATCGATAGGCCTCATCCTACAGAAATTGCATTCGGACGCGAGGCATATTCCCGCAAACAAACATCACTCAAATGCGATTTATGAATCTTTCTTGCATATAGATTGTTGATGACTTTACTCCTATCTACGTTACGTGGTAGCATTGTTTTGCTAATCATTAGTGCATCCAGCCATGTAGTGCACTTCAGGCTAATTTGAAGTTTGTTGGATGCCACCTTCAGGGTGTTCCAGTTTTAATGGCACGTACTGTATATCTGGCAACACACAAGTTAATTCTGTGTGCAGTTATTAATCGACTTCAGGATGAAAGGACTCGGGGCACTATATCTACTGTCAAGCAGGCTAGAGAAATGAAATGAGCTTGGCCTATTTAACGATCCGTCACGATGTTCTCGTGACTCGGGGAGAGTCGAAAGTTTAACCACTAACTCTCTCGCACGCTATAGCAGAGTGTTTGGTACGCCGCCACAGCAATAGGCAGTCACTGGTCCAGTCAAAATCTCAGAGAAACAGGTTGGGAATAGCCATCTATGACATACAGAGAGATCACTATAGTGTTCAGCTGCACAGATGTGGTGACCCGAGAAAGGATGGCAGTGAGAGGACATCGGAAAGCAGTGCCAAACGAAACAGCTGAAAAGAGTATACTTTGACTGTGTGCTCAGTACTGAGGATGCTCGGCGGCTCCTCCACGCCAGACTGTGAGGGCGAGTAGCGGTCTGAGTGATAATTAACAAATACAGGAAGAGGAGGAAGGGGTTACTTTCGAGCTAGCTGGTGGCTCGTTGAGGAGAAAAGGGGAGAGGCAGACGGCGGGAAGTCGTCTGGTCGCTCTGAAAGGTGGATCATCAGAGGGCCACTCGACAGTGTCCGCTCCCGTGACACGCCGAGCAACACCCACGTGACTCCTTTCTCATGCCTCTTGTTAGCCGCCTACGGACGCTTAAGACTGATTTATTCAGTAGAACACTGGAAAGCGTACCCTGAGAGCAACCTTTACCGGAACGAAAGACAGTCTAGCTTGACACGTCAGCCTATGAGCTCACATCGGTAGCTTGGATGAGGGCACAAGGAAATAAATTTCAGAATAAATCTTTGTTATAAACTCTAAGATATTCCCAAACTCCCACTGAGTCCGCAGCTCGTGGTCGTGCGGTAGCGTTCTCGCTTCCCGCGCCCGGGTTCCCGGGTTAGATTCCCGGCGGAGTCAGGGATTTTCTCTGCCTCATGATGACTGGGTGTTGTGTGCTGTCCTTAGGTTAGTTAGGTTTAAGTAGTTCTAAGTTCTAGGGGACTGATGACCATAGATGTTAAGTCCCATAGTGCTCAGAGCCATTTGAACCATTTTTTTCCCACTGATACAAGTTACGTAATAACGTAAGTCGCTTTTGTCTGCGGAACATTGCTGTATTCACGTTACGTGTGATTCCTTCGGATTTGTGTATTGAAATACCGTGCTCTACTGAAATTCATCGGATTCGTCAACTGATCGCAAACGGAACATGTACTGTATAAGCAGCAAAAAGCTATGTGTTATCTTCATTTTTCGGGGCAGTCAATTGGAACGAGACAGATGGGGAAAAGTAAGTAAACTGTTTATCATTGCAAAAGTAATCGCCATAACAGTTAATACATTAATCCCCTTGTGAGATAAGCCGGTCAGTGCCTTCAAGATAAATTTTTGCGGTTGCTTATGGAGCCATCATTGTACATAGGCGTGCGCCTCTTCATCCGAAGCAAAGAGACCGCCAAATGGACATACCACTCAAACCCCTTCCTAAATAGTTAAGTTTCTTCACTCAGAATGCCAAAAGTGAAAGATTTACCGTGCCTAATCGTAACATCAGAAAAGCTACTTCGTCCTACAAGAATGTAATCAATTACACTGAAGAGCCATGAAACTGGTACACCTGCCTAATATCGTTAGGGCCCCCGCGAGCACGCAGAAGTGCTGCAACACGATGTAGCAATGGAGTCGACTAATGTCTGAAGTAATGCTGGAGCGAACTGACATCATGAATCCTGCAGGATTGTCCATAAATCTGTAAGAGTACAAGGGTGTGGAGTTCTCTTCTGAACTGCACAATGCAAGGCATCCCAGATAAGTTCAATACATGTCTGGGGAGTTTGGTGGCCAGCGGAAGCGTTTAAACTCAGAAGAGTGTTCCTGGAACCACTCTGAGGCAATTCTGCACGTATGGGGTGTCGCATTGTCCTACGGGAATTGCTCAAGTCCGTCGAAATGCAAAATGGACAGGATTGGATGCAGGTGATCAGACAGGATACTTACGTGCGTGTCCCCCGTCAGAATCGTATGTTGACGTATCAGGAGTCCTATATCACTCCAGCTGCACACGGCCCACACCATTACAGAGCCTCCACCAGCTTGACCAGAACCCTGCTGACATGCAGGGCTCATGGATTCATGAGGTTGTCTCCATACATGTCCATCCGCTCGATACAATTTGAAACGAGACTCGTCCGACCAGGAAACATGTTTCCAGTCGTCAATAGGCCAATGTCAGTATTGACGGGCCCACGCGAGGCATAAAGCTTTGCGTCGTGCCTTCGGCTCCGAAAGCCCATATCGATGATGTTCCGTTGAGTGGTTTGTACGCTGACACTTGTTGATGGCCCAGCATTGAAATTTGCAGCAATTGGCAGAAGGATTGCACTTCTCTCACGTCGAACGAATCTCTTCAGTCGTCGATGGTCCCGTTCTTGCAGGATCTTCTTCCGGGTGCAGAGATGTCGGACACTGATGTTTCACTGGATTCCTGATATTCACAATACACTCGTGAAATGGTCGTACGGGAAAGTCCCCACATCATCGCTACCTCGGAGACGCTATGTCCCATCATTCGTGCGCCAACTATAACACCACGTTCAAACTCAGTTAAATCTTCATAACCTGCGATGGTAGCAGCAGTAGCCGATCTAAGAACTGCACCAGACACTACTTATACAGGCGTTGTCGACCGCAGCGCCGTGTTCTGACTGTTTACATATATCTGTATTTGAATACGCATGCCTATACCAGTTTCTTTGGTGCTTCAGTGTATTATGCAGGAAGAGATTAAGAAGAAAATCACTATTCCACATATAACATACAAGCGGAAGTGGAATGAATTAAAAAGAAATTTCCGGTTCTTCCACGGACAATGTGAGCTATAGGTTTCCAAGTCGTTGTTTTTTTAATGAACTGTCATTAGAGGACGAATTACAGTAGAATAAATATTCACATACTTGCTTCTTTTTCAGTGTGAGAGAAAAGTAACTCTAAACAAGTTATTAAAAGTTTCGCTGTCGTCCGCAGAAAGTTGATGTATTTACCAGTTTTTGAGTGTAACATTTCCTGTAACAGATTTTCACGATTATATTTCTCACTCATTTTAAACCACTTCCTGGACCAGCGTCATGTTTAGTTATTGTTCTTTAAACAAAGTGTCAAAGTAAATGTCAGAAATGTCTTATCTTCATATGTAGCCCGTCCATTTAGAAATTGGCAAGAGGGTTGCACATTCGTTACGTTGAACGATTCTCTTCAGTTGTCGTTGGTCTCGTTAGTGCAGGTCTTTTTCCGGGCCGGCCGGTGTGGTACTATAACACCGCGTTCAAACTCACTTAAATCTTGATAACCTGCCTATGTAGCAGCAGTAACCGATCTAACAACTGAGCCAGACTCTTGTTGTCTTTTGTAGGCGTTGCCGGCCGCAGAGCCCTACATATCTCTGTATTTGAATACACATGTCTACACCAGTTTCTTCGGCGCTTCAGTGTACATTTGCAATGCGTTGCTTAAGCCGGTACCATGTAGTGATCTCACAAAAAGTTTTGAAGCAACCTGAGATCCCATGCGGAGCAAAACCAAGAAAAGAATAAGAAAAAATTAACGAGTAACTGGAGTCACAATACTATGCTGAGTTCAAAGCGAATTATAGCAGCAAGCAAATGTTGGGCCACCGCAAATCAAAGATCATTCCTTGAGACATCCGATACGTACGGCAAGACCAAAGGGCTACTGAAGACAGTACACCATCGATAACCAGCATGTTTGCATATGTGCCTCTTTGAATAAGGCAGGATAGAGTCATGTTCAAGTGCAGGTGGAAAACGTAAGCATTTCAGGGTATATTACGTAAGTCTCTTTTTTATCATAAAAGAAAATATTAGTTGACGACCTAAAATTAAATCATAAAAGAAAATTTTGTCTCTGTAGGGAGGGAGTTGCCCGCTCCTTACCGTCGCTAGGAACGCTCTTGCGTCTGTATGAAATCCGACAAGACCTGAATAAAGAAAGCAATTTTATAAAACAGTGTCTGTTGGCTCTTCATTTCAGCATCACGTGCGATTAATGCACTCCTGGAAGCTCGACAAAATGAATAAGATTATAAAAATGACGACCTCTAGTGCTAAGGTGTGCCATTGTGTTCACGTCTATCTGTAAGCGCCACACGCTGGTAATGAGAGTTGGTGGCCCCAGCGCTAGACTGGTGGCGGTGGCTGTGCAGAGGAGTATCAGTTTCCCCCCAGCATCGCGAGTCGCTCCTGATCCGTCGTAAGCCGGCCCTCGCACTCGCCACAAAGGGCAGCGCGCCACTTTTCGGCCGGAATCGGCTTTCAGTCGCAGCCACAAAGGAATAATGGCCGCCCTCGGCGACAGGTAACGGTCGCCGCGCCGGTCGCTTCATGAAGCTACCTGAGCGCTCCACGCACTGTATCAGTGCGCCGAGCCAGATGGCCAAATCCGCTGGAGACGTAGTTGGCCATTTCCAGGCTGCGACTGAGTGCCTTCTGGTCGCTGACGTTCCAAACTTCGTTTCGATTTACTTTCCCATTACGAGGGTTACTCGTAAATTTACATTCGATTCGTCATTAAAAAAAGATTAAATAAGTAAAAAATGTTATTACAAACCATCTAGATTAGATTAGATTAGTTTTTCGTTCCATAGCTCCGTGCTGAGTAGATCCTCGTGGATGTGGAACATGTCAATTTTTTTAAGCTGAAATAACAATACTAATAGTATGAATATATACAATACATAATGTAACTTCCTGGCAGATTAAAACCGTGTGCCCGACCGAGACTCGAACTCGGGACCTTTGCCTTTCGCGGGCAAGTGCTCTACTTGCCCGCGAAAGGCAAAGGTCCCGAGTTCGAGTCTCGGTCGGGCACACGGTTTTAATGTGCCAGGAAGTTTCATATCAGCGCACACTCCGCTGCAGAGTGAAAATCTCATTCTGAATACATAATGTGTTTCTATTAAAAAATTCGTCAATAGAGTAGAAGGAGTTGAACACTAGTAAATCTTTCAGGCTCCTTTTAAGCCGATTTTTATTTGTAACTAAATTTTTTATGTTTGCTGGCAAATTATTGAAGATGAGTGTTCCTGAGTAGTGGACCCCTTTTTTAACTAAAGTAAGTGCTTGTGCAGATCATTTTTGTTCCTGGTATTGTATGTACAGGGTGTTTCAAAAATGACCGGTATATTTGAAACGGCAATAAAAACTAAACGAGCAGCGATAGAAATACACCGTTTGTTGCAATATGCTTGGGACAACAGTACATTTTAAGGCGGACAAATTACAGTAGTTACAATTTTCAACAACAGATGGCGCTGCAAGTGATGTGAAAGATATAGAAGACAACACAGTCTGTGGGTGCGCCATTCTGTACGTCGTCTTTCTGCTGTAAGCGTGTGCTGTTCACAACGTGCAAGTGTGCTGTAGACAACATGGTTTATTCCTTAGAACAGAGGATTTTTCTGGTGTTGGAATTCCACCGCCTAGAACACAGTGTTGTTGCAACAAGACGAAGTCTTCAACGGAGGTTTAATGTAACCAAAGGACCGAAAAGCGATACAATAAAGGATCTGTTTGGAAAATTTCAACAGACTGGGAACGTGACGGATGAACGTGCTGGAAAGGTAGGGCGACCGCGTACGGCAACCACAGAGGGCAACGCGCAGCTAGTGCAGCAGGTGATCCAACAGCGGCCTCGGGTTTCCGTTCGCCGTGTTGCAGCTGCAGTCCAAATGACGCCAACGTCCACGTATCGTCTCATGCGCCAGAGTTTACACCTCTATCCATACAAAATTCAAACGCGGCAACCCCTCAGCGCCGCTACCGTTGCTGCATGAGAGACATTCGCTAACGATATAGTGCACAGGATTGATGACGGCGATATGCATGTGGGCAGCATTTGGTTTACTGACGAAGCTTATTTTTACCTGGATGGCTTCGTCAATAAACAGAACTGGCGCATATGGGGAACCGAAAAGCCCCATGTTGCAGTCCCATCGTCCCTGCATCATCCAAAAGTACTGGTCTGGGCCGCCATTTCTTCCAAAGGAATCATTGGCCCATTTTCAGATCCGAAACGATTACTGCATCACGCTATCTGGACATTCTTCGTGAATTTGTGGCGGTACAAACTGCCTTAGACGACACTGCGAACACCTCGTGGTTTATGCAAGATGGTGCCCGGCCACATCGCACGGCCGACGTCTTTAATTTCCTGAATGAATATTTCGATGATCGTGTGATTGCTTTGGGCTATCCGAAACATACAGGAGGCGGCGTGGATTGGCCTCCCTATTCGCCAGACATGAACCCCTGTGACTTCTTCCTGTGGGGACACTTGAAAGACCAGGTGTACCGCCAGAATCCAGAAACAATTGAACAGCTGAAGCAGTACATCTCATCTGCATGTGAAGCCATTCCGCCAGACACGTTGTCAAAGGTTTCGGGTAATTTCATTCAGAGACTACGCCATATTATTGCTACGCATGGTGGATATGTGGAAAATATCGTACTATAGAGTTTCCCAGACCGCAGCGCCATCTGTTGTTGAAAATTGTAACTACTGTAATTTCGAAAGTTTGTCTGCCTGAAAATGTACTGTTGTCCCAAGCATATTGCAACAAACGGTGTATTTCTATCGCTGCTCGTTTAGTTTTTATTGCCGTTTCAAATATACCGGTCATTTTTGAAACACCCTGTATGAACTGAGCTGTTTGTTGGAAAAAGAGATATATTATTTAAAACAAATTTCATTAAGGAGTAAATATACTGAGAGGCAGTAGTTAGTATACCCAGTTCTTTGAAGAGGTTTCTACAGGACGACCGTGAATTTACTCCACAAATAATACGTATTACACGCTTATGGTCTCTCAAAACTTTTCTTTGACTTGAAGAGTTACTCCAAAATATTACACCATATGACATTATGGAATGAAAGTAGGCAAAGTATGCAAGCTTTTTCATTTTTATGTCACCTGTGTCTGCTAACACTCGAATTGCAAATACAGATATGTTACTGCGTTTCTGCAATTCTGTGGTGTGCTCCTCCCAACTGAATTTATTATCAAGTTGTAATCCCAGGAATTTAAGACTGTCAACCTCTTCTATCTGCTCTTCTTCATACTTTATGCATATGCTGGGTGGGAACCTCTGACTGGTTCTGAATTGCATATAGTGAGTCTTTTCGAAGTTTAATGTCAGTGAGTTGGCTGTAAACCATTTATTAATATCCATGAAAATATCATTAGTAGATCTTTCTAGAACTACATTCGACATACTATTTATTGCGATACTGGTGTCATCTGCAAACAAAACGAACTCTGCTTCTGGCAGTGTAACTGATGAGAGATCATTAATGTACACAAGAAAAAGCAATGGCCCTAAGATGGATCCTTGTGGGACACCACATGTAATTTCTTCCTATTCTGATGATGACTGATGACTTAATTCACTAGTCCCTTGCACTGACACCTTTTGTTTCCTGTAAGCGAGATATGACTTGAACCATTTTGCAGCACTGCCCGTGACACCATAAAATTCTAATTTATTTAAAAGGATGTTGTGGTTTACACAATCGAATGCCTTTGACAAATCACAGAAAATACCTGCTGCTTGTAACTTGTTATTTAATGAATTAAGTACATTTTCACTGTAGGTGTACTTTGATGTTGACATTACTTCTGCACATAATCTCTACCCTGACTCAAAGATACGTCGTGCGGTGCTACCTGCTACTTCGGCCAGTTGTTGACAGAATCCTTCAGTTCATTGTCGGCCAATTGTAACATTTTTCCTTTCTGGCAGATAAAAGTGAAAGAAATATTTAAACTTCGATAAAAAATATGCAAGACATGAACAACTGTTTGCCTCGGGAAAGACACACTACAAATGCTATGGCACGATGTGGTTAATAATATGAGACACATCGACATAGAACCAACTTTCTACTGTACAAAATGACAGTCATTCATTTAATTATGCCATCGCGCGTCGTGATCTTTCGATGTCATGCCCCGATGGCTACTGACAAGGGAAAATCCCCATCGCAGCCCCCTCATACTTAGTGGTTGGTAGGATGTCGCAGTAGATTGCCCGTCAAAAAGTGAACACACTACAAAAAAAGTGAGCGTTTGGCGTCATTGACCGGGAGGCTCCAAACGGGACAGGTCTTATTACAGTCGACGCCACATTAGGCGACCTGCGCGCCGGATGGGGATGAAATGATAATGGAGACAACATAACATAACACCCAGTCCCTGAGCGGAGAAAATCCCCAACCCAGCCGCGAATCGAACCCGGGCCTCTTAGGACGGCAGTCCGTCACGCTGACCATTCAGCTATCGGGGTGGACAACCGAACACAGATCATGCATGAAAACAGGAAGAGGGTGCACGGAACTGTGGAAAAATAAGCAAAATACAAACAGTGAACGGTCCAAGCTCACGATGTGCAACCTCGAACGAGTTGGAGGAACCATGCGTCGTGATTGTGTCGTCACGGTATTGGACTGCAAACCGAGAAATCCGTCTTCAAATCTCCCTCGTTCCCCACTTTTTTTATTTTTTACAGAATTATGAACTGCCCGTCCGGTCATTGACGTGTCTGTTCTCCTTCTGTAGTCTTGCCATTGTCACGTTGTACAATGGTTATAGAATGTGAGCCATGTGCTAAGAATCTATTACCGTCGCAAGTAAATGTGATGAATAGTTAGAGCAGCGAAATCCAGCAGAAACCTCTCACAGAAATGAAAACAACCAATAAACGGCTGTGGAGTATGTTACAATAAAGGGATTCAAGGTCAAAATTTCCAAAAAGAAAACCCCAGCGTAATAACATGTGGTACTTGAGAAGAACAAACAGGAGATACATACCGACGTCTAAAGGTTCCTTCCCTACACTTCGCTGTTGTAAACGTACGTTACACCACGACACAGATACAGCTCATAATTTTGGAAGGAAAAAAGAGGCACGTGGGAGATTCGATCATGGCTCTCTTCCTTCGCAGTTCAACACCGTTACCACAAAACCGCGGTGCCGTGGCTTTTCAAATTTGCCAGATGTTGCATACCTTGCGCCTCGACCGTTCACTGTTTCTATTTTGTTTCTTTTTTCGTAGTTCAGTACACCTCCTTCCTGTTTCCATGCTTGATCTGTGTTCACTGTTTGACGGGCTTCCCATTGGGCCATATTACCACTAAATCTGAGAGGGGTGCGATGAGGAGTTTCCCTTGTGAACTTCATAATTGTTTGAAGGCCGGTTGGCCACAGAAGTAGTGTATTGGCTTCAACGTAAAAAGTGATAATGCATATTAATTCCGACTTAGTACGATAGACCTGCAGGTTCGACGCGTGGAGAATACAATACTTAAACGAAGCGAAACGGTAAGCTATCGGTTGTTCTGCCTTCAAACAATGTGTGTACGGTTTCCTGATACATCATCCTGAAACATATAAGACTACTAAATAAAATTAATATGGTAATGACAAAGTTTCTACAGTATTAAAGTCACGATTAATTATGGATAAAACAACTATTATTCGATAAATCAGATGTGACGCAGAGTTAACAACACCTACTTCGTAACACATAGAGATCTGAAACGTAAGTGAGTAGCAAGAAGAGGGGGTCTCAGCTCCCTAATACATCGTTTGTTTTTCACAAAAAAAGAATGCAGTATAGAGGTTGCAAATTATGCCTTACGAATATTGTCTGCGACTTAGAATTAACATCTGTTCTTCTATCATTGATAGTACACGTACGCTTTGTGATTGACAGTGTAAGTAGGCTGTTTATGTTTTCTTTATGTAAGTTTGCTGTTTATGTTTTTTTATTGGCAACGTTACGTAGCACTCTGTATGAAAATCACTGGCTGTGCTGTGTGCAGTATGTGGCTAGTTTGCATTGTTGTCTGCCATTGTTGTCATGAACTGCTATAGCTGGATGCGAACAGCGCGTAGCGCTGGGCAGTTGGAGGTGAGCCGCCAGCAGTGGTGGACGTGGGGAGAGAGATGGCGGAGTTTTGATAATCTGTAAGACTGAATGTCAATTATGAATATTAAGGTAAATACATTGTTTGTTCTCTATTAATATCTTTCATTTGCTAACTATCCCTATCAGTAGTTAGTACCTTCAGTGGTTTGAATCTTTTATTTAGCTGGCAGTAGTGGCGCTCGCTGTTTTGCAATAGCTTGAGTAGCGAAGATTTTTGTGAGGTAAGTGATTTGTAAAAGGTATAGGTTAAAGTTAGTCAGGGCCATTGTTTTGTAGGGGTTATTGAAAGTCAGATTGCGTTGCGCTAAATAATATTGTGTGTCAGGTTAAGCACAGGCTTGTATAATTGTTCTAAGTGGACGTTTCACATGTAAAATTGTTCAAAGGGGACGTTTCAACAGTTTCTTACAGGTGATGGTTTCTTCGTAAAAGTAATAAAAAAATGAAACATATTTTTATATGATACGCTTCACAATGAAGTGCTGAGTAGCCAGCCAGGCCTTCAACTTGGTGAAGAGGTGGACGTCACTTGGTGCCAAGTCCGGACGTTAGGGAGGATGAAACTTCCTGGCAGATTAAAACTGTGTGCCCGACCGAGACTCGAACTCGGGACCTTTGCCTTTCGCGGGCAAGTGATCTACCGTCTGAGCTACCGAAGCACGACTCACGCCCGGTCCCACAGCTTTACTTCTGCCAGTATCTCGTCTCCTTCCACTAGCCCGAGAAAGGCAAAGGTCCCGAGTTCGAGTCTCGGTCGGGCACACAGTTTTAATCTTCCAGGAAGTTTCATATCAGCGCACACTCCGCTGCAGAGTGAAAATCTCATTCTGGAGAGTTAGGGAGGATGCTGATAAATCTCGCTTCGAAAACTTCTGGGTGTTTCCCATATTGGCAATACGAGGCCACGCTTTGTCCTGAAGCAGAATGATTCCTTCGACCATCATCACATGCCCTTGTTTTTGGAATGTGCTTTACAGTTTCGCAAGAGTCTCGCAATAAACCTGTAATATCACAGTATACTCACTCGTCACTCTCAAGAAATTTGTTCCAAAAATTTCTTTGCGCTCCCAGATAAACTGTAATCATCGTTCTGCGGTTTGACAGCTTCTGCTTCCACTTTTTAGCCTAATTGGGAGAATGAGACTGAATACACAATTAAGAGTGTACCTTAGTTTCAAAGTTCATATACTGCAACTAAGAAAGGTTTACAGAGCGTTCCGAAATTATGAATTGACATTGACATCTCGCACGCACAATTTCGTCAAAGTGTTGCACAAGTTCATCAGTCACATCTGAATGTCTTCCTCAATCACTTTTAAGACGCATATTTACACTGCCAGCTATGAATTTTCTGCACAAATCCCTTACATCGTCATGACTCATAGCCCAATCCAATAAACACTACATAACAGGGTAAGTGATATCGTCTTAAATGGTTATTAATGCTACTTTATGCTTGTAACATGCTTTCTTTCCTCATAAATTTTAGTATTTAAAGAAAAATGGAAATGAATTTCAAATAATTTCAAAGCCCGCTAAAACTCTCCATTTAAGGCATGTGATGCATGTGACGTCACTGGCTAACATGCTGCTTCCGCTGCCGTAAAACTTGTCCATAGTGATAACTTGCTTTGCAGTTTACGTTTCTAAAATGGATTACAAATGGTGTGGAGTACCACAGTGCTCAAATACGTCTATAAAAACTCATGAAAAATTGTTTTTGAGGGTTCCAAAGGGCGAGAAGAAGTTTAAATTGCGGTTGCAACTAGTTCGTACAGACCCAAATGGGACAGTGGTCACTATGTGTGTTTATTTCAGTGAGGACAGTTTTGTTCTCAGTAACCACTCTATATGAAAACACTGTCGCTTGTAGCGTAATAGGTAGCCTTCGGGATGTCTAATACAATGTTCGCAAGATTGAACCTCATTTGGAGAAAGGAGTTATGACACTCGTCTTAAATGGAGTGTTATATTAATTGTTTTTTACTATGAGCTGTATTGTTTCTAATTCTTTCATACAGTTTGCTCTACTATTTCAGATTTTATTCAGTCCGTACATCATGTGTTGGGAAGCTGCTAGTTTGTGGTTTTGTGGGTGGTTTATGGGCACGTATCATTGTGTCTGTTGATGTTGGTTTTCTTTAAATGTACTTACTGTCATCACTTTATTGTTATATCCAAGAAGTGTATTTGATTTAGTGTTCCTTTGGCTCTGGTGGATCGCATATTTCATGAATGGTCTTTGCGTCTGCATGAAGTTGATTTACTTCCTCTTTTGGTTTATCTACCATACAAAATGGTTGAAATGGCTCTGAGCATTATTGGACTTAACATCTGAGGTCATCAGTCCCCTAGAACTTAGAACTACTTAAACCTAACTAACCTAAGGACATCACACACATCCATGCCCGAGGCAGGATTCGAACCTGCGATCGTAGAGGTCGCGCGGTTCCAGACTGTAACGCCTAAAACCGCTCGGGCACACCGGCCGGCTGGTCAGTTTCGCTTAGTCATTGCAACAGTCTTGGAAACACGGTGACACACATTATCGCTTCTCTGCTTCTTCCACATGCTTGCTATACACGAAAAATCATGTTTGTAATTTCCTTCGCCGGATACAACTCCATTTTGTTAGGGGTGATCGACGTTAGTACTTCAGCTTGTAAATACAGTCTGCAGTCTTCTACAGCACAGACACAGTGCTCCAGGATCGTTCACGTCAGTGGAGCACGCCATATGCATTGGATTAGTTATTATTGCAACCCCTGCACGTACGCGCTCTTCAGGATTGGCCACATTGCACTATTAACAACAGCAGAACCAGGGTTCCTTACCTCAAATTGATGCATTTCTCCTTCTCTACCACCCCTAAAAGTCTGTAACATCACCACTGAATCACCCTACATAAGCTGCGTACTTGAAAATTATTGCTTTGGACAATGATTACTTCTCCTCCTACTTTCTCGAAACGTAAAGGGACCATAGCTAGCACGTAACAATCTGTGCATCTACCATTAAAGAAATTATTCAAGACCGTCTTGAAATGCGAGTGCGTGTTGAAAAGTAAAGCCTCCGAATTCTTTATGTGAAAAATCTTAAAGCTTTTTTGGTAAAACAGACATTATTAACATTCTACGTCTTTAGTCCTCAAGTCTACACGCGCTACCCGAAAAAATGATACACCGTTTTAGAGGTCTGCAATTCACTCAACATTTATTGTAGCAACGGTGCATGTGAGGTGCATGAAATGATTACATTTAGAGATCCGTAGCATAAGCACCCATGATGAAGCACTCAAATTAGTACGTGATGTGGGCCTCCACGGACGTCAATGCAGGTACTCACTCTGGCATCCAGTCGATCCTACAGATTGCATATATAGTCCTGAGATAAGTTATGCCACGCCTGATCGACCTGTTCACGTAAGAGTCGCTGGTTGACGAGTCGCACGAGCCACTTCTCCCACAATCATATCCCACACGTGCTCGGTTGGAGGCAAATCCGGAGATGATGCTGGCCAAGAAAGTTGCTACACGTCTAGCAGAGCACGTTGTTTCACGGGCAGTGCGTTGGCGAGCATTACCCTGTTATAACAAAACATCACCTTCCCATTGGAAGAACGGCAAAAGAACGGGTCTAAAAACGTTCTGCACGTATCGAGCGCTGGTCAGCGTCCTCTCTGGAAACACAAAAGTTGAACTAGAGTTGTAGCTTATCACACCCCAGACCATAATGCCAGGGAGGAACTAAAGTGTCTTGCACGAATGCACTCTACGAGACAGCGGTCACCAGATCTGCGCAAACGACGATCACTTGCTTGCAGGCAGGATCTGCTTACATCGCTGAAGACCACTGACCGCCACTCCATCTTCCAAATGATCCTCAGACGGCAGCAGTAGAGCCGTGCACGTCGATGCTGTGACGTGAGTGGAAGACGGGATAGAGGTGTGCGTGCCCGCAATTCCACTGCTGCTAACCGATTCTCAACATTTTTTGTTGACACGTCCGGGCTCACAAGCCCTCATATCTGTGCTGTGGTGCCTGTACGATCTGCGAACCTTTCCCTTAAAATACGACAATCCTGGGTGGTGTCAGTGCAACGTGGACGTCCAGAACGTTGCCTGCGGGTGTGTGTATGTTCACGTGACCACTGGCAGAACCATCGGTGCACAGCCTCAGCAACACGTCCGACTTATGAAGGAAATTGGTTGGTTGGTTGGTTTGGGGAAGGAGACCAGACAGCTAGGTCATCGGTCTCATCGGATTAGGGAAGGACGGGGAGGGAAGTCGGCCGTGCCCTTTGAAAGGAACCATCCCGGCATTTGCCTGGAGCGATTTAGGGAAATCACGGAGAACCTAAATCAGGATGGCCGGACGCGTATGAAGGAAATCTCTGGGAGGATCATCCCGCCACTCGGAACGCCACAAGTTGACCCCCCTCCCCCCCCCCCCCCCAATCTCGCTCAGTGAGCTGTAAGAAGCATGAGTACATCTCCGTGGTGGGGTTGGCTGCTTGCTTCACACCTTTGCAGCACACTAAATGTTCTGGCTGTGAGCATTCCCTATTAAAGGATAGATACAGATGGCACTCAGGTAGCTATGCCACTACGCTATCTGTTGGCAGTCGAAGTTGAAACCATTATCCCTCAAGTGACATGCTCTCATCAGGTCAAAATCGAAGTCGTCTTTCCAGGTGTACTAATTTTTTGCGGCAGTGTGTAACTGTATAAGTAGGATACCTGTTCGAAAGGAAACTCAGGCTCTCCTTGAACTTTTCAGCAGCTATAGCATCTGCGTCGGGGATCCTGTATAACCTTTACCCAAATAAACTCACAGCAACTATCTGCTGCCAAAAAGGACGATATTACAGTCATTTCAGGCATTTCCTGACAAGTTATACAACAGTTTCAAGAATATCCATATCACACCACACAAGACCATCCAGCGCATGAGATTCAATCAAACATGGAAAATAAATAATTTAATTCCACATATCTAAATTAAAGGAAATAGAAAGCACAAAGAAGGAAATATTTTGGAGAAAAACCTTCGTTGAAAAACGAAATCAAATAGCTTTACACAGAGACATTTATGCGGACTTCTAGAGTTATTAGCATTTATTAAAAACCCAAAAATGATGATTAGAATCATACCGAAAACTGAACACATCAGAGCGAGAACATTGAAATATACATAGAACAAATATACTCGCAAAATTAAAACACATACTAATAACGACTACCTGCAGACAAGCACAGCAAAAATACAACACACACATCACCACACATTTCACCTGAAACTAATAAAACCCACAGATACAAAACTAAAACTGAAAGACATACAGATGAAGTACCAAGATAACCACGAGATACAAAATTTGATTGTAGAAACAGAAATCAACCTGACAGAGGAAGGAAAACATAACAGTAGCAACGTGAAGGCAGGGCTAACACGAGGACTGATCCAAAAAGAGGTAAACAACATAGTCATGAAAAATACGGAGCAAACAGGAAACCTCAATTAGAGAACAACACGAAAAAAATTAAAAGGAAAAGTACATCCTAGTAACTTCAAAATCACATGAGTCAATAAACAGAACCCAACAGTACTGATCAGTAAAGAACATTACACAGAAAAAACAAAGACTTCATGTCCTCAAATAACATCACAAAATTGAAATGCGATCTAGTGGCACCTTTGTAGACATACATACGTACATGAAAAAACAATCTCAAGAACACCAAGCATATATTCACAAACAGAACCATCATACACTCAGACGCCAAACCAAAATTCACAAACCAAATGCCTATTCTTATGAGATCTGCCACAAATTTCATGAATGCATCATATTATATTGCAAAACACATAAACAAAGTCATTCACCAAGGAACTTATAACACAAATAAAAAGAACCTCAACATTCCACAAAAAAATACCTTATCTCCTTTGACAGAGTATATGTACACCGCAATACCAACTTCAGGCACACTACTTGAAGAGAACCTACTGACATACAACGAAATACCCTCAGATAATATTAGACAAATAACCACAATCCTTATAGTAATCACATATCAAAAATACTTCCAGTTTCGAAAGCAATATTACTGTACTCACAAAAAGATGTCTTTTCAGTGGGAACACAATATTACGAACAATGGCAAACATTTTCTTCAGTCGCACAGAAAATGAAATTTTAGATATAATAATCACAAAGAAAGGGTACAATTTTTTTCTAATACTGGTTTGTATCATGATATAATCTGTATGGTAGATAAGCCGGCCGTTGTGGCCGAGCGGTTATAGGCGCTTCAGTCTGGAACCGCGCGACCGCTACTTAGGTTAGTTAGGTTTAAGTAGTTCTAAGTTCTAGGGGACTGATGACCTCAGATGTTAAGTCTCATAGTGCTACGAGCCATTTGAACTATTTTTTTGAAACTGGCCGGGTGGTACCACAATACAACGGCAAAGGACGACGAAGTACACGGAATCCCAACTTGGAAGATGTAGTGTTTGCTCGAGTGGATGAGGCGCCTGCAATCAGGACTCGATCTGCTGCACGTGAAATGAATGTTGCGCATAGTACTGTGTGGCGGGAAATGCAGCTATAACCTTACCATCCACAGGAAGTGCATGCTTCGACTTCTGCTTTGGGTTTCGTGTCGTGTTCAGCCAATGGATGTGGCAGCGCCTTACAGCCGATCATCTGTTTCCTGCGTATATACTTTTCATGCAAGAAGCATGTTTCGCCTGAGACGGAATGCTAAATCGTCATGTTTGGGCCAATGAGAATCTCCACGCAACAGCCGTGAAGAACCATCAACGCAGATTATCAGTCAATGTAAGGGCAAGCACAGTCAATGATTACGTACTTAGCCCGTATCGTCTTCCTCCCCGCTTAAACGCACCAGTGTACAACGTTTATGAGAGACATACTGCTTAGATCCCTATTCGTCAACGGATATGGTTCCAATGTGATGGACTGAGGGTTCTTGAAGACCTGAATCAGATACTCCCTAAGAGGTAGATATGAATAGGAGATCCTATTTTCGTGGCCAGCACGTTTACTTGATCTCATCCCAACTGATTTCTTCTTGTGGCTCCATGTGAAAAGTCTTGGGTAAGAAGCACCTGTCGAGACTGAAGAGGATCTCTTGGCAAGAATTTTCGCTGCTGTAACTCTATTCCAACGACACCAAGGATATTAGAATGGTTACGAAAAATTTCGTCCTACGATTCTATGCCTGCATTGACTCTGGAGGACGCCATTTTGAGCAAATGCAAAAACCTGTGAAGCTTGTGCAGGTATACGAAATTCATTATTATCAGATATCAAGTTACGTGGGCTGTTAACAGTCCATCAACATTGGAAATTTTCTGACGGTGTTGGGGAGTACTCTGTGGGAATTCTGTTCATCATGATCAGGATTAGGAAGATGGGGCACTTAGTTTGAGCTCTGCGCAAGGCTGAGGCGTAACTTCAATAGATTTTCGCTTACACCTTTAGGCTCGGAAGTATCAGGATCAGGGTTCATTACCTCAAATTGATACGTTTACCCTTCTTCATCATTCCTCAAAGTTTATAACACCATCACGGAACCTTCCTGTATATATTATTCAGTACTGAAGAAGCGCAATATCTGATGGAATCATTATCGAGCGAGGTTTCCAGATTGTAGCACTGTGAGACAATGGTTTCACACGTGAAGTGCTCCCGTTTAATACCTGGGGAAAGTTGTCATCTTCTTGTGAATCCTCTACCCAGCAGTCTGATTAAGCATAAGATACTAATAAACAATAGGAAAGAGGAGGCACGATTCAAGTGTCCATTTATCCATATTGATTTTAGATTTCTCACGGTTGCACTAAATCACATTGGGTGATTATTGGGATGGTTCCTTCAAAAAAGGAGATTTCGCTTGCTTTCTGTCTTGAATGACGTGGAAGTCAACAGAATGTTGAACTGTAGCATCACTTCATCTTCGTGAAGTGAATATTGCGTCTGCAATTCCACCATTATTGGATATGAAATATACTATTTCCACTGCTACTCAGTTTTAATCGTTTCTCACTGCATGACCGGTTTGGGAGTGTCCAATCCCATTCGCAAATGAACACAAACACACCCACTGGTCTCGTGGGTGTTTGCGTATGGGTTTTGATGATGTAGTTTGATATTCTGAGGTTGATTACGCCATGAGAAATGACTTATAGTAGCTCTGGATAGAAAAAGAAAAATTACGTCCAAAAATGTAACAGTTTAATCCAATCTGAGCCCAAAGATTACGTCATTAGTGTGTTCGTAATATACAGAAACACTGAAAATGATAATTTTGTGTTCAGTGCTGTGACACTTCGTTATAGATAATCGCTCTTCGGTCCAAAGTAACATTGTTCACAAAGTCATTCATGCATTATAAGAATAGCCTGGAAACAAGTCGCAGTTTCCAATGTTGTGCCGATATCTGAAAAAATTCCAGGCACTTACGTGTGATTTGCAGAGTATCCACGTAGATGTAGACGTATAAGAAAAAAATTCATCCTTCCCATTGATGTCGTGGGAAGAATAACATGTAATAACATTAAAAGTTGATTAAAATGCATTTCAACATTTAATACAGAAATAACTTCCCTTATTCATTTCTTTTAAAACCTTAAGTTTATTTAGCCAACACTTCGAGTCGAAAGTCATGTGAAAAAGGAGCTGCTGGTTTTTATATTCATGTCAATGGAGCAGTGAACCCAAAATATTTGAAGCCCCATATCATTGTTTCTATCGCTATTACTTATTCTACTTCATCCTGCGCTTGCAGATGGGCTGAGCTGACAGTATTTTCAGGAGGTACACTCATAAAGACCACGAGCCCTGTTTTCGTCCGATACACACACCAGATGGTAGCACACGCCGGCTGCCTAGCTCAAGCGAGGCGCGTATTTCATGTACCAGACGGCGGGATTTAGTCCGGACTACCTGTTGTGCGCCGATAAGAAACGGGCTTCCATCCAGATTGCTCCCCCCAGCCGAGCTCCACATGATAAGGCTTAACTGCCGCGGACCCTGGTTGCTGAGGGCAGACGCCGATAGATAAACACAGGAGTAATTATAAAAACGAATAACTGGCACTCGCGTGCCATTTAAAGTGAGCGAAATTAAAATTTTAATTGGATCGTGACAGAAAACGATGCCAATAAACAACACGAATTATAAATCAGTATAATCAGTATTTCGAAATTATTTAATTCCAAAGAGTGCAGATAGCTTAGTGGGCGCATATGCACAAATTGGACAACGGTGGAGACTCACATTGCTGGACGTGCCATTACATTACGGAAAAATGCCGGCTCTCATTTAAATGACGGATACTGTCGCCTAAAGCTGCCGCTGAATTTATTCGCGGTTTTCTGGTTTTGCACGCGTCCGCATGAAGCGACGGTAATTCCAGTACGTACCTCATACTTGTTCATTTGTGTTTCGTGACACGTGTTTTATGCTGTATGCGGTTCTCGTTCTGGTATTGTGAAGTGTATGTTTTCTTTGAACGTGGGATTGCAGAGAAAATTAACTCGTACATGTAATAACGCAATGCAACCAAGGTGAAATCGAGAAACGCATTCAAGTCCTCATAGATTCTTGTAATTTGAGTCGGCATACTTTCTTGACTTTCGAAATCGTGTTCAATTACTACGATACCGACACCTGCTAATCAAAATATGTTCACATGAGGCACGAAAGATGCTAACAACTGGACTGGCAAGGGAAACGCTAGTACTCATCAATACAGACTTCGTCAAAATTTGTAGTGCATGCAGGTCTTGGCGGGAAGTGCGCAGAACGGTAATCCGAGGTTTGTGGGACCAAGTCCCTAGGCGTAAACTATTCAATTTTTACGTTACTTACACCAGAAATAACCAAAGTAATTGTCAATATATTTTATTTATCAATACTTACATGTAAGGCACTAAAAGAACAGGCAGAAGAAAATCTGGGATTGCAAATACATTTTCGTATTCGTTTAGTTCAATCTTGACCTACGGGAAGCCCTCAGGAGCTAATGCAATCCTGCAGCGTCTTTTTATCGTCAGGTATAGAATTTGAGCAAAAACCGTCAAATCTGCTTTTATCTCATCGAGAGAGAAAAGAAATCACATCCCGAGCAGACTTCATCAAAATAAGTTAATTATATCGTCGACAATATTTGGAGAAATGATGCTTTAAGCGTAGTTTACTGCAATGATGCGATGAGCGATAACCTTTTATGAATGTAAAGCGAGTGTGTTATTTTATAGGAACATTAAAATTATCATGCAATTACAAAAATGAGGCTTTCATAACGTCCGCAGAATGACGAGAAAATTACTGCTTCCCCTGTTTTTACTATGAATATCTACCCAACATGTGTGTATCATCAAATATGAAATAATAAAATACGAAGTTTTCATGTACGCCTTACAATCCCTTCCTGGAAATTTATTTGAAATCCCAAAATGAGGACCGTGTTCACAAAACTCAACAACTATAAAATTCACAAAAAACAGTTATATACGTGTTCGTAAAGTTCTAAATGAAAAGAATCTATGGCAGTACAAGGATACTATGAGGACTTACTAATTGTCTGCTTATTCTTGTGCACAACGCTGTGAAATTTCTCTACACTCGATATCTACAGAAAACGAGGTTTGCCAAATATGCACATCTACTGCTTCTGGTAGACATTTATTACTAGTTTTTGACAAAGTATCTCACTACTTTCCAGTCTGGGGTCACAGTTAGATGTCCCATGATAGGGCAGTTGATACTGTTAAAAAGTAATTGAGAGATCTTAAAACCATAACCTTACCATCACACTATCAGGAGGTTTCGAGCTACTATAGCACCTGTGTGGGTCTGGGCAAGAACTCATATGTTTAGGATGGATTTCAAGACCACTGCTAATAAATTAATACAAAAGAAGCTACCATTCAAAATCTCTGATAGCACAGTTCTTATTCTGTAAATTCGAAACAACATACGAGTTCTTTCCCTCCGATCATTGCTGAAGTGAAGAAAATTAATAAAGTTTCAAGGACAATGGTCAATCAGCTGTAACTAAATCTAGAAACATGTGAGTACAATAAAACTGACGATGTAGAGAAACTACAGGGAATTTTTATTATATCATCACAAGAAGTCCGAGAGTTCTATGCGAAGTCTCCAGAGTGTTGCGATGAAAATGACAAAATGATGAAGTACAGTACCGCAAAGAATTTTATTAAACTGTTATTTGATCAGTAGGATAAAATATATTACTGCTATAAAATAATTAATCAGTAGACGTTCAGTTTTGGAAAAAATTCATGTTTTTACATATTTTTTTATTTGCAAACGAAAGTTGATAGAAATGTTTCTCCGCTGTTCTGATATGTATCTAAAGTTTATTAGTAAAATATAGACTGATTTTGAAAGACATCACCAATTTATACCGTTCACGTAATTCAATAAAGTGTGTTCCCTGCAAAATTTCTTTTTGTAGATGTTGAGTTTTGTGAAAACAGTCGTCTGTTGTCTTTTGCCTTTCCTTTTCATGCCTGATGCGAAAATGTTAATAAATGTAATGTACTGAGTATTATTTAGGTTTATTTGTAGTTTTGTAACGTAAAAATTGAAAATAAAAAAGTTTCCTCTTTCCTCGCCAAAATTGCTATTTTTCTTAAGTCCGTTTCTGACCGTTTGGAGATACCACTTCTTTCATTTTTATTTCCGGCCAAGCCTTGCGTATTCTATAATTTTGGATAAAATCGGTGCTGGCGAATAGGCGTGATCCACTTGTGAGTACTTCTTAACAGGTAGAACGCAATATTTTGAATGCGAGGTAGGGGGGGGGGGGGGAGCGGGGAAGGGGTACACAAAGCATGTGCTTATGCATCTATTACTCCACATTCATTCGCGATCTATATTTCATGTTGACGACTGCCAATGCTCTAAAGCCTACCACACTTAAGTAGGATGTTGCAAAAGGTATCAAAATTCGTAGGGCCCTGTTACCTACTTGCGGATACTAAACAATCTTAAAATTGATTGTTACTGAATAAAAAACGTTGGATAATTCGATTAAGGTCCGCCAGGCGTCGCCACTAGGGCACACGTTGTTTCTTACTGAGGAAGCAAATAAACCAAATTATTATTTTTATGGAGACAACGCGACGCCCCTGGGAGCCGCGACGCACAGTTTAAAAACCCATGGGTTAGGATATAATATTATGAAGTACCTCGGTTTTACTTCAGAGCAACACTGCTTAATGTAGGAAGGCAGGAGAAGGTAGAAGAGGGCTACGCCGCAAGTAGAGCGGTGAGGGCGTGTTATTAGTCGTGCTTGGGTAAGTTAGTCGGTAGAAGCGTTGCCTAAGGTTCTAGGTTTGAGTTTCGATCTTGCCCAGATTTTAATCTTCGCTATTTAATATACTGTATGTAGCAAGCCTTTATAGTCGAGATGATTCTCTTACATTTTAGAGGTACTTTCTTGTTCCGCATTAGGCCATCGGCTATGACATAGAACTTACTACCTGCTTGGCTTCTGTGAGTGATATCTTTGTAGAACGAGTATCCGAGACAACACTGCTGAGATATGTGAAATGACAGGTCATCTGTAGCTGCTTCTCCTCCATTTCAACATATCTCTTTGGTTGCCCATATATTTTCATGAACAGGGCCTCGCTTTCTTCCTGCTTAAGATGAGATCGTATACTTAAGCATCTTCTGCCCAAGTGTTTATTTTATCCTGAATGTCTTCTTTGTCACCCGACAGACATACATGATCGGTAAACAACATTTTTTAATTTTTTCATTTCCGATAGTTTAATGTACTCTTATTTCGATCTCCTTCATTACAGTAACGAAAAAAAAGAGTAGACAGAGCTTCACCTTGCCTTAACCCAGATTTCACATCAAAGGTTTCAGTCATTCATATGGGTGTTTTGACTTTACTGTGAGGTTCTTCATACAAATACTGTATGTGACATGTCATTCACTATTGCAGTTTTCTTCACTGTTTCCCACACATCTTCCCCTTTCATAGCATCAAATGCATTCTTTATATCCAAAAAAGCTAGCCACAGCACTCAGTTGTGTTCGTAGCATTTATCTATCAACTGCGGGAGAGAAAAACTTAAATAAGTTTTTCATCTTCCTTTCCTGAATCCACACTGTTCTTCCACAAGTCTTCTTCAACCCTAGGCAGCAGCCTGATGACCGCTGTCCGTGGCCAAAAGCATCTTCAGCTGTTCCCCATCTGTGGCAAGCTTCTCCTGCGTCCGCACACAGCATGCATATATCCTATCCATCCTCGTACGACTAAAATGAGAATTAACTGATATAAGCACACAGAGAATCTCAGATATGCAACTTGCTACCCTCCTGACGTGTAACCTTATGGAGGCTGTTTCCTTACTGAACGGTGTAGCTGTCCGTTCAAAACAAATGAGAATTGCGCTACAGAATGCGCGAGTCCACACTTTATAGTTGTTAAAACCTCTTAAACACAAAAATATACACGGAGTTTAAGTACTAAAGTATGGAAAAACATAGAAAAGTTTAAGCATATTACTGGTAGACTAGAAGTCCATACTCTTGATCATTCATTTAAACTACACACTGCAGCAGTTTAATATTCCTCGAAGTCGCATGCGTCAACTTATAGGGCTTGGGGAACACAGAATTTAACAAAAGCGAATGTACTGCTCGCACGTGGTCTCATTCCAGCTGGAGACAAAGCACAATGACTGTTTCACGCATTACACGCAAATTTGATAGTAAATAAATTACGATTCTCACCAAAATCTTTCATGATTACTAAACTGAATGTAAACACATTGGTTCCTAAGTATCCATCTGTTATCTAGCCTACACAGTCAATCTGAACTTAAAACAGATCATGTTCTGAAGTACAGACATGCAACGCGATGGTGCAGCAAGGATGACTTAAAAAGCAGCTCCCGGACGGCCATGAGAGACAGGTCTTCTTCTTTTAAGTGGAGGGAAATGATGCCGTTACGTAGACCTTTCAAATAGAGCGGATGAAAAGAGTGAGAAAACATTAGAGTTAGCGGCATGGTTTGTAACTGGGCATGTTTGGAATGGATCCATGAAGGTTGGTATTACTATGCTCTGAGAAAAAGAAACTTTTCTGGCCTTCACTGGTACATATGAAAACACTCACCTACACATTTACGCCATACAGAAATTGCTGTATTCAGATTTTGCAAAAGACAATAAGAGGCTGCTGATCTTAAAAGATATAAAACAAGCATTTCATCGTAATCCTTTCCCAAGTACCGACAAATGATCGATAAGAGAGCCAAAACAAAGATTCTTAAGACTTTAATAAAGCATGAAAATGAAGAAATATAAATGGGAGCAAAAAGACGTAACCCTTACAAGTTAGAAGGTTGAGGCAATGACGGTCGGTTTACAGGATGGGGCAGTGATGGTCAGTTTACAGGGTGAGGCAATAATTGCCATCTTGTAGGGAAGGGCAATAACGGCCATCTTACAGGGTAACGGCCATTACCGCTGGGAAATGATTGTTAAAGCATAGGCTCTCTACCTTTATCTCATATACTGTTGGATGAGGCAATGATGCTCAGTTTACAGGGTTGGGCAATTACTGTCAATGTACAGGTGGTCTACCTTTACCTGGGTACTATTGGATGGGACAATGATCGTCAGTTTATAGGATGAGGAAATAATCGCCAGTGTCTACCTTTGACCCAGATACTATTGGATGGGACAATGACAGTCAGTTTACAGTGTGGGGTAATGGTGGTCAATTTACAGGGTGATTTCCACTACCTAGAATGCTGTGGTGGGTCGTGGCAATGATGATCAATTTACAGAGTGTCTTTACCCTGACTGGTATTGGGGCAATGATGCCCTGTTCACATATGGTGACTACCATTACCCTGAACACTATCGGAGTAATGATGGTGAACTGAGATGGTGACTATAATTACCCCGAATACATGGTTACATTCAGCAATTAAGCAAAATAATCTGCTGAAAGCTACCGGATCTCAACTGGTAATCTAACACAGAAACTCATAGTGTGTTTGTGCTGTAGCCTGACTGTGGGTGTCGGATACTGGGTCTTAAAAGTGTATTCTAACTCCAGAAGCAGACAGTGTTTGTGTCATAACCTGAAAGTGGGTGTCAGCTATTGATTCTTAAATACTATCCCAAGCATCACTCAAATTTGCAAAAAATTTCCCCATACATCACTATTGTTTTACGAAATTGTAACAAGTAGCCGCATACCTCACCACTGTTACATGAAATAATGACAAATCAGCGTATAAACCACCATTGTTACATAAAATTGTAACAGATTGCTCCATTCATCACCGACTAAGCAAGATAAGATTTTTTTCTGACAAGTTGCAGCTTGTTCCAACAAGAAAAACTGATTAATCAGTAATCTGAAACTTATCAATTTCAGCAAGTCGAGACTTATCCCAACGAGCAAAAAAGGTTAGATTTATGATGTCATACACATAGGTCAGTACCTCACCCAGGATGTCGCAAACCACACTCCATTTCCTATGATATCGTCATGATGTCACATGAGTTTGGTTGATCTTGATCACATGATGACACAAACCAAGATTGCAGAATCCATTATGTCACAGCGGCATTCGTTTTAATGGCCGACAAATTACTGTGATGGGATCAGCTGTTTCGTCCTCATGACTGGTGTAATGCCGTTGTAAAATTTCTGTAAGTTACTTTACGCTTTTTTATGACTATTTCACGCTATTTGGATACTTTTGAACATTGTGTAAAATTCAGAGCATTCAGACGGTTTTGAATATACCACTATTACACACAACTTAGGTAAGGTGCACCCGTTATCATAAATAGTGTAAGTCTTTCAGACACTTTTGAACATAGCCATCTAGTTTTTTTTTTTTTCTTCTTTGGGGCCAGCAGCGTAATACATGTCTGATGACGACATGATTGTTAGATTAGATACACCAAATAGCTGCTTACAATAAGTAATCTTTATTTACGACAGTCTGTTTCGCCTTGATCGCCATTTTTAAGTACCTGCAATTACAATTTTAGTGAGAACAGGTATGGATACCAATGTCGTTCATATTAAAGCAGTTGTCTTGTACTCAAGTTTAGATTGACGTGACGCCATATTGCGTCGTTAGTGGACTGTTTTGTAACTGTCACTGCTTTATTAAGATCGTAAATGGTGTCAAGATGTTGAAATTAAATATTAGTTACGATGTGACAGCAATTTGACTGTTCCGCTCTTACGACGCTATATATTTACAAAGATTGTGCAGATGAACAGTGATATTACGAGTATTTTATGAACTAAAATTTTTTACGATTATCTTTGGTTGTTGCATATGTTACTTCCAATTTATCCATTTTCGTGTTCTAAAAGTTCAATAAAGTTTTTAAGGGTAGTTCTTGTGTCTACATTCTGTATGTTCGTTTAATATTGTTTGTGGTTATTTTCCATGTACATGTAAATTTATAATTCCTCAAGGGTGTTCATTGAAAAACCTTTCGGTATTCTGTGCAGAATCTGTAGTGCATTTACGATCGTATTATCAGTGTGATTCTGAATTTTCAAATGTAGAAAGAAGCACGATTGATTACATTCGCTCTCTCTAATGTGTTCTTTATAACTCACTTTAAAATTTCTTCCTGTATGGCCAATGTAAAAGCTATTATAGCTGCCACATGTGATTTTGTATATACCTGGGTTATCATATTTCGATGGTCTAGTGGTGGTGGAGCTTAATTTTATTGAAAGGTTGTTATTGGTTCGAAAGGCTAGTTGAATATTTGTGGCTTTAAAAAGTGCATTAATTCTGTTGGAGATTCTACTGAGGTAGACTGCTGGTACGTATCTTATTTTCTGTGTCGGTGATGTTCCCCAAAGTTCGGCATATCTCGCTATGTGTTGTGCTCTGCTTTCAACTTGAGATACAAAGGACACACTTGAGACAGCGAATGTAATCAGTCGAGGTTCTTTTACATTTGAAAGCCGGCCACTGTGGCCGAGCGGTTCTAGGCGCTTCAGTCCGAAACTGCGCTGCTGCTACGGTCGCAGGTTCGAATCCTGCCTGCCTCGGGCAGGGATGTGTGTGATATCCTTAGGTTAGTTAGATTTAAGTAGTTCTAAGTCTAGGAGACTGATGAGCTCAGATGTTGAGTCCCATAGTGCTTAGAACCATTTGAACCATTTTACATTTGAAAAATCAAAATCGCACTGCTGATACGATCGAAAATGCGATACAGATTCTGCACAGAATACCAAAAGGTTTTTCAAAGGACATCCTTGAGGAATTAGAAATTTACATGTACATGAGAAAATACCCACAAACAATATTAAACGAACATACAGAATGTAGACATAAGTACTACCTTAAAAACTTCCACGGGAAGCAACACGTGGATGAGGTGAGGTTATTGACGCAAGAAGACGCTGGCACCGAGATTGATCAGTACAGTGGTAATATATGGGCCTACAGACCATCATAGTAAGGTGACGTAGCGCCATCGCATTGAATGTGGATTATGTTGGAAAATAGGGTATTGCTGTCAGATATATAGGAATAACCATACGGAGCGATCGTAAATGGGATGACCACATAAAACAAATAGCACGAAAAGCAGGTGCCAGTCTGAGAGTCATAGGAAGAAGGTTACGGAAATGAGACTCATCCACAAA
Source organism: Schistocerca cancellata (assembly GCF_023864275.1). NCBI lineage: Eukaryota > Metazoa > Arthropoda > Insecta > Orthoptera > Acrididae > Schistocerca > Schistocerca cancellata. Next base: position 199,816,808 of record NC_064630.1, read on the forward strand.
GGAAGTGACACAGAGGCCACTTGTTCGACAGATTCTTGAGTATTGTTCGTCAGTCTGAGACTCTTAACAGATAAGGTTAATAGAAGAGACAGCGGAGATCTGACGAAGAGCGGTGCCATTCGATACCGAATCGTCTAGGCGACGCGAGACCTTTACAGGAATACTCAACAAACTCCAGTGGCAGATGCTACGAGGGACGCGTTGTGCTTCACAGAGAGATTTACTAGTACAACTCCGAAAGAGTACATTTCCGGAAGAGTCGGACAACATATTACTTTCCTCCTACATACGTCTCAAGAAATAACCACAACGAGAAAATTCGAGAAATTGGAGCTAATGCAGGGGTTTACCCATAATCATTCTTCCCAAGCGACATTCGCGAATGTAACAGGGAGCGGAATCAGTGGTACCAGAAGTTGCCTCTGACACGCCATGCAGTTGTAGCACACTACAGGGCAGTTTATTTACGATTCTCTTGTAACCTACAGATGTTTCAAAAAGTGGTTCAAATGGCTCTAAGCACTATGGGACTTAACATCTGAAGTCATCAGTCCCCTAAACTTAGAACTACTTAAACCTAACTAACCTAAGGACATCACACACATCCAAGCCCGAGGCAGGATTCGAACCTGCGACCGTAGCAGCCGCGTGGTTCCGGACTGAAGCGCCTACAATCGCTCGGTCACAGCTGCCGGCTACAGATGTTTAATGAAGAGTATTGTTTCCTTCGAGAACAAAAAATAGCTAGTAAACTGCAGAATGCCTGACTTGCTGCGGGAAGACGACGTATATCTACTTAATAACGCGAATTTTTAATCGCTGTACTCGAATCCAAACCATTTGATGAATACGGAAAATAGGAAACTGGTATGGAATGCAGTGTCTACTTTATTTAATGCGCCAAATAAAACACCACAACTGTAGCTGAAGAGAAAATCACACAGACGTGATGTGAAACGTCAAAAGCAGTAATACTTTCCCAACACAAGAGAAACCAACCCCGAAGTTATTGTTACACACACTGTCCAGTCACTTTAATGTGACCACTCTTCTAAGGCCTAAATAACAACCTTCTGCAGTGCAGACCGCTGCGAGACATGCAGGAAGAGAGTCTGTGAGGTTCTGGAAGGTAGCGACAGCGATGTGGAGCCATGCCGACTCCAGCGAATGGCCAGCTCTCTAGGTTTCTCCGTTGAGTATCCATGGCGCGAACAGCCCGATCGAGGTGGTCTCCCAGATTATCGATTGGTTTTGCATTCGGGAAGTTTGGTGGCCGGGGGAGTACGGTAAGCTCATCCTGGTGCTCGTCGAGCTACGCACTATACTGGGAGCTGTGTGACACGTTGCATTGTCCTGCTGGTAGATGCCATTGTGCCGAGAAAACATAAACAGCATGTTGAGGTGAACACGTTCCCCTGGGATAGATGCTTACTTGTCTTGATCCATTGTGCCTTCCAGAATGACGAAATCACCCAGGGAATGCAACGAGAACGTTCCTCAGACCATTAAGCTTCCTCTTCCAATCTGGATCCTTGTGACGATTGTTGCACGATGTTTGCGTTCAGACATTTTACGCCGCGATTCATGTGGAAATGCCATCAGTCACTACTTAATGGCATTGGCGTGGAAATTCCAGCCATCGTAGCTGATGAAGAGCTGTCGGCACAGATGAATGAAACAGGCGCCTGCTATGGAGGCCCGTAGGCAACAGAGTTCGCTGAACGGTCACTGAGGAGGCACTGTTGGTAGCCTCTTGGTTCATCTGGGTGCTCGATTGCTCAACAGCTGCACGTCTATTCGACCGTACACATCTCCACACCCTTTGTTCACCCCTGTCATATGTGGTCCGAGATGCACCACAGTTGCTTCGGCACCGATTTTGTATAACGCCATTCAGCCATGCACGGTAAATTTTAACCAGATTCTGCACTGAGACTCCGAAGCATTAACTTCCTTTTACACTCATGCTCATAAATTGAGGATAATTGCAGAATGTCGTGGTACACAGCGTGGCACTACACAAAACTGGCGCTAATAGTATAGGCACACAGGGATCACACACGACACAGATCTGTAAGTCCACGGTATTGATAATAAGTTGAGAAAATTGTCCCGAAAACATGTGCTACAAAGCGCCACTGTTCCCTGCGCATGTACCCCGACATCAATATGGGATATGATCACCATGCACTAGTACACAGGCCGCACAACGGGTTGGCGTACTCTGGATCAGGTGGTCGAGCAGTGGCTGGGGTATAGCCTCCCATTGTTGCACAAGTGCCTGTCGGAACTCCTGAAGCGTCCTAGGGGTTTGAAAACGTGCATCGAAACGTCGACCGAGAGCATCCCAGACAGGCTTGATGGGGTTTAGGTCTCGAAAACAGGCAGGCCACTCCATTCGCCTGGTATCTTCTGTTTCAAGGTACTTCTCCACGATGGCAGCCCGGTGGGGCCGTGTGTTATCATCCATCATGAGGAAGGTGGGACCCACTGCACCCCTGAAAAGGCGGACGTACTGGTGAAAAATGACGTCCCCATACACCTGACCTGTTACAATTCCTCTGGCAAAGACATGCAGGGGTGTACGTGCACCAATCATAATCCCACCCCACACCATCAAACCACGACCTCCATACAGGTCCCTTTCAAGGACATTGCGGGGTTGGTATCTGGTTCCTGGTTCACGCCAGATGAAAACCCGGCGAGAATCACTGTTCAGACTATACCTGGACTAGTCCGTGAACATAACCTGGGACCACTGTTCCAGTGACTATGTACTGTGTTCTTGACACCAGGCTTTAGGACTCTCCTGTGACCAGGGGTCAGTGGAATGCACCTTGCAGGTCTCCGGGCGAATAAACCATGTCTGTTCAGTCGTCTGTAGACTGTGTGTCAGGAGACAACTGTTCCAGTGGCTGCGGTAAGGTCCCGAGCAAGGCAACCTGCAGTACTTCGTGGCCGTTTGCGGGCACTGATGGTGAGATATCGGTCTTCTTGTGGTGTTGTTCACTGTGGACGTCCCATACTGTGGCGCCTGAACACGTTTCATGTCTGTTGGAATCGTTGTCATAATCTTGAGATCACACTTTGTGGCACACAGAGGGCCCGTGCTACGACTTGCCGTGTTTGACCAGCCTCCAGTCGCCCTAGTATTCTACCCCTCATAACGTTATCAATATGTGTTCTTTGAGCCATTTTCAACACACAGTCACCATTAGCACGTCTGAAAACGTCTGCACACTTGCTGCACCCTACTCTGACATGCACCAACACACCTCTGCGTATGTGGACTGCTGCCAGCGCCACCGTGCGACAACCGCAGGTCAAATGCACGGCACGGTCATACCCCGAAGTGATTTAAACCCGCAAACCGCCCACTAGAGCGTTGTTTCACCATGTATTAGCATATCCTTAACTTATGAGCATGAGTGTAGTTGCGGAGTGTTGTTTACTTCTATCTGAATATGTAATGGCCGGCCGGGGTGGCCGAGCGGTTCTAGGCGCTACAGTGTGGACCCGCGCGACCGCTACATCGGGCATGGATGTGTGTGATGTCCTTAGGTTTAAGTAGTTCTAAGTTCTAGGGGACTGATGACCTTAGAAGTTAAGTCCCATAGTGCTCAGAGCCATTTGAACCATTTTTGAATATGTAATGTCACGCAGTCATTTGTATTCGTGCCACTTGTGTGAGGGAGACCTAAACTCTTCTTGTTGCAACATCCTAATAGGGTGGAATTGTTAGCACACGAGCCACGTAAAGTAAAGTAATACTAAGCATGGACAGCGGGCCCTACGGGGAAGGCCGGTAGCCGTGCGGCATTCGACGGCAGACCAGCGGCCACTCCACTCAGCGGTTGCGGAGGCCATGAAAGTTCTCAGCGATTATCACAGATATGACACCACCAACTCATGCGGCATCGGTGCTTCGGGTGCATGTTGGAGCATGAGGATGAACGGAAGAGCGACAAACGAGCAGCACCCGCCGTGGAGCAGTATGACAACCAAACAAGGGAAGTAGCCAGCTTGTTGTAGCAGCTCGTAGATAAGGCTTTTCCATTAGAGAACCTTGCAGCTATAGATCCACTCCTCAATCTGCTCTTGCCAAGTTCTTCTAGTGTTGCATCAAGTCGTGATACAAACAATGTTGTTCGCTCCGGTCGGTCACCTTATGCAGTGAATGAAAATAACAGTTATCGAGACACTGACATTGGCCCATTCTGTATGTATATGGAAGGACACGCAGGAAACGTTGGTAGGTTGCATCCGATGGCGAGACACAATAAAGATGTTATCAATAGGACGGAAGAGAATCAAAATTCAACATGACTCTTCCAAAGCACCTAACTTACTGGTAGAGATCCTGGTATTTTCAGCTCACCAACAGGAGGCCTATATATCAAGTCATCACGTTACGCGCCAGGGTGTAATCAGGTAAGTTGACACCAGCTTAAATGAGGAGGAACTCTTGCATGCGGTAGCTTCATCCTATACCGTCTTGAATGTTAGGTTCATGTGAAAATAGGCGATGAAGGACGGAATTGCCACTACCATACCAGTTGGCACGTGTGTGGGTCAGTTTGCTTCGCAAGTACTGCCAGACTTTGCTTCAATTTACGGGATGTGTTGCTCACTGGATATACATGTCCCTTCTGTGTGGAAATGTTTTAACTGTCTCATATTCAATCAGGCAAGCAGCCGGTCCCGCTCTGGTTTAAGATGCGCCAGATGTAGTGGAAACCATGCGCGAGCAGACTGCCCCTCCACTCGGCCACGGAGTGTACACTGCAACCAGGCGCACGAGGCAGTAAACCTGCAGTGCCCAGAGTACGCGCGCCAGAGATACGTTACGGAAGTCGCTACTTGACAAAGTGTCACTTTCGTGGAAGCCAAGACGGCTGTCTCACAGAGGCCGTATGCCGGAGCAGTCTCCTCCACCCATGCGTGATCAACGCCCTTTCTCAGCTCTGCCGACACATCCGCACAGATATTCAGTCACAAAGCAGCGACGCCAGGCCGCCCGCTCGGCGCCCACACCACAGTGGACGTCACGACGACTCCTGTACCGAACACCCTGCCACTGGGACCGATCCGCCGCGCCCCGTCACGGATTAAGCGGCACCGCCCGCCGGAGGTTAGAGTCCTTCCTCGGGCATGTGTGTGTGTGTGTGTGTTGTTCTTAGCATAAGTCTAGGAACCGATGACCTCAGCAGTTTGCTCCCTTAGGAATTCACACACACACACACACACACACACACACACACACACACACACACGGTCCGCCGCAACCTGTACCCACCACAACACTACATCTGTATGTCGCTGAACAACTCTTGTAACGGAAGTTCCACTCCGGAGATTGAAGCAGGCAGATCGTCCGTTTCGGGTTCTCTTACATTGCAATACAAACTTTTTAATCTTATCATACAGGTCATTTACGAAATCCAAACGCCACCACAAGGACTAGGCAGTTCCACGGCGATACGCCAGATGTTACTGAAAACTCTGACTCAGGAAAATAGCGATTTAAGTTCTACAGTGGAACGCCAGATTGGTCATTTCGAACAGAGAAACCCTGGAAAGAGAGTTACTTTCACAAAACACACACATTTCAGCTATTTCAGAAACTTGGTTTAAACCACATTCATTGCTCTCTCTCCCAGTTTTTCACATTTCTCGGGAAGACAGACACGATGGAAAAGGCGGAGTTGCACTATTCGTTAGTTCATCAGTTCCTGTTGTAAGTAGGCTGTTTATGTTTTCTTTATGTAAGTAGGCCGTTTATGTTTTCTTATTGGCAACGTTACGTAGCGCTCTATATGAAAATCACTGGCTGTGCTGTGTGCAGTCTGTGGCTAGTTTGCATTGTTGTCTGCCATTGTAGTGTTGAGCAGCTGGATGTCAACAGCGCGTAGCGTTGCGCAGTTGGAGGTGAGCCGCCAGCAGTGGTGGATGTGGGGAGAGAAATGGCGGAGATTTGAAATTTGTGCATGAACTGCTATGTATATTATGATTTTACAACACTATTAAGGTAAATACATTGTTTGTTCTCTATTAAAATCTTTCAATTGCTAACTATGCCTATCAGTAGTTAGTGCCTTCCGTAGTTTGAATCTTTTATTTAGCTGGCAGTAGTGGCGCTCGCTGCATTGCAGTAGTTCGAGTAACGAAGATTTTTGTGAGGTAAGTGATTTGTGAAAGGTATAGGTTAATGTTAGTCAGGGCCATTCTTTTGTAGGGATTTCTGAAAGTCAGATTGCGTTGCGCTAAAAATATTGTGTGTCAGTTTAAGCACAGTAATTCTATAATTTTTCTAAGGGGACGTTTCATATTCACTGTTTCTGCTAGATACGTCGACTACACACACACACACACACACACACACACACACACACATTCATCCATAAGAGGCTTTCAGGCTCTAGCGGTGCGCACTCGCTTCAAGGCTTTAGACCTCTCCTCTATACTGCCCTCCAAGAACAAAAATCGAAACTACATTGGTTAATCATCTCGATCTCCCTTTCCTGTTTTGTGGAGACTTCAATGCGCTGCATACAATCTGGAGATGTGAGATGAACGACAGATATGAAGCAGCTGTTTAGGACATCTTAGATGAATTTAGTTTATTTATTCTGAACAACTGTGGCACAACTCTCATTCCGGCGTATGGAAGACGCTCCTCCGCAATAGACTTCATCTTGTGTGCTTCGAATATCTGCCAAGAATTTAAGTGGGGGGCCTGCCCCTACCCACTTGGGTCATTTTGCTATTCGAAAAACTAAGATAAATGAGAGTGATCCAGGTCCATACACGCCGACATCAAAAAGGAACATCCGCAAAGCAGATTAGGAGGCGTATAAAACACATATCAAGAAACACCTTCACGCAGGTTTATTGCAAGGGCCCACAGAGGAACGTTACAGTCCGTTCATTTCCGTAATGACTAAGGCGGATGTATTTTCCAAATGCCAACTCAAACCGATCCAAAGGCCTAAAGGTCTTTCATTTACATGGTGGAATCAGGATCAAATGTTCAAATGTGTGTGAATTCTTAAGGGACCGAACTGCTGAGGTCATCGGTTCCTAGACTTACACACTACTTACTAACTTATGCTAAGACAAACACACACACCCATGCCTCCGCGCGGCGAATCAGGATCGCTCAAGACAAGTTGCTAAACGAAAGCTAACTTACAGCATCTAAAGAAGAAAACGCACCCAGGGGAATTTTCTCGAACACAAAAAGACGGCCACCGCTGTCAAACTGTTTTTTTAACAAAGAAAAAAATAATCTTGGAAAAAGTTTTGTGAATCACTCACCAGAGCAGGCGCACCCCTCTGCGCTGTGGGCTCCTATATGCACGAAGTGCACTAAGGGAACTGGAAGGGAGGGTTATGTCTCCCGAGTTTCAAAAGGTAAATTCACTAGCTGAGAGTGTGAATTAGGCGTTGGTGGTGGTCAATACTGGCAGAAAACTCACAATGTGTGGTAAGTAATGCTGCTATATCTAATTTCATTGTCTGTCTTACCAGAATGAGCTAAAAAGATAGTTCGAAAAGACTGAGTTTCAATTCCGAACAGTTTTGCGTGAATAAATTGCTGGATCCCAGAAGAGTGAACAAAAAACTAAGGACTTTTACCCACAATTATGTAATATGTGAATGAAAATTGTGTTAAATAGAAGTCCCAGATTGCATCAAGGAAAGGTTGTATACGCCAAAAATCAAATAGTAATTCCGTATATTTTCATTTTGTAACACGTAAGCTATCATGTTGCATAACTTTGACAGCGTTTAAATTCACTTTAACCATCAGTAAAATCATGCAGCTGTGTGTGACCTTACCCCATTTTTTTTAGTACAGTCTTACCCCATAACCAACTGTATTATTCTAATGATTCTGTTAATGAAGTCGCATTTAATGATGTACCATTGCCGCGAGGGATTAGCCGAGCGGTCTCAGACGCTGTAGTCATGGACTGTGCGGCTGGTCCCGGCGGAAGTTCGAGTCCTCCCTCGGGCATGGGTGTGTGTGTTTGTCCTTAGGATAATTTAGGTTAAGTAGTGTGTAAGCTTAGGGACTGATGACCTTAGCAGTTAAGTCCCATAAGATTTCACACACATTTGAACATTTTTTGAACATTTTACGTTTGAAAACTTAGAAATTATTTCTTACAATCTCTTTTTCTCCGTTTCTCTTGTTTCATCAATGCACCTTCATCGATATAGTTGCCTAGACTTTCACAAGAGAAGGCACATCGCCCAAATCATCACGACTTCTCCAGCCCACATCACCCATAGGAAGGTAGTGGAAACTATTTTACCTTGGAACACTTTTTAAACTTAAGCCGAGCTCTGCAGTAGAAGTTTAATATATTTTCTTAATTCATTTTTTAAATTACAGCATTCACTTTTTATACACTGCAGTTTCTTTCCTGGCATTAAAAAAATTACTTCCAAAAATTAAATTTTTCCAAATGTGAAAAGATGTCCCAAGGTACAATACGGTCATGTACCTAGGAACAAATATTCTACTGAAATTTGAAAACACTGCAATCATCGAGAAAATGTTGTCGTCATTGTATTTAGTAGTCAATATGTAACATTATTACTTTATAACCCACCAATAAACAGTAAGCAAAATCAAATTAAATAGATATATTGTCAGAAACCTATTGTAAGTTTAATAGGTTTTTTAACAGAATCTTCTGGAAACTAATACAAAGGTTTCAAGGAAACTAATTTGATTTGGAAATACCATAGATGGTTCAAATGGCTCTGAGCACTATGCGACTTAACTTCTGAGGTCATCAGTCGCCCAGAACTAGGAACTAATTAAACCTAACTAACCTAAGGACATCACACACATCCATGCCCGAGGCAGGATTCGAACCTGCGACCGTAGCGGTCGCTCGGTTCCAGACTGTAGTGCTTATAACCGCACGGCCACTCCGGCCGGCAAATACCATACTATCCGCATTATAAGACCTTCCGTTCCATGGTACAAGATGGTGCACGACCGACGAAATATGGCTTAACCGTCCACACATCATATATTTACTTTTAATAATAATATAGCTTTTTTTTCTCACCATAACATTCTGCAAGTAAAGAATTACAAATAGCTTTAATATGTTACACATTCCTTACATACGTGCCGGCTTGTGTGGCCGAGCGGTTCTAGGCGCTTCAGTCTGGAACCGCGTGACCGCTACGGTCGCAGGTTCGAATCCTGCCTCGGACATGGATGTGTGTGATGTCCTTAGGTTAGTTCGGTTTAAGTAGTTCTAACTTCTAGGGGACTGATGACCTCAGATGTTAAGTCCGATAGTGCTCAGAGCCATTTGAACCATTTGAGCTTTACATACGTATATAGAACTCAAAATATTTACAAGAGTTTCACGAAACGCAGCCTCGTATCTCAGAACAACAAAAACAAAATAAAATGCCGGAAACTGCGTATGGTAATTTCTGATGTCCATTCCTTAATGTGATTCCAAATCCGGTAGCAAAACTGAAACACCAAAAAGCAAACAATGTGTTCCTAGGTACACCATCCCCCAGGTACAACTCCCCCCCCCCCCCCCACTCAGTTTTCCCTCGTTTACATTCTTTCAGAATTTAGTTACTGAATGACAGGCTGAATTAAAGTCTGTCTGTAATTGCGTTAGTCTTTTCGCGGTTGTGTCCGGGTTGATGTTCCGACAGATAGCACAAGCTGACAGCAATAAAGCGTGCAGGCCGTCGTATGGGGTGCTGCAGCAGTAGGGTGCTCATTTCCAGCACTGCGTATCTGACGGCCCGATGTTAGTAGATTAGCTCCGCAAATTTATTAAGATTGCTGGCAGTCTGTCGGCCGTTCAGTACACATGTCTGGATATTTTGCACGTATCACCAACACTACCTATCTGTTAGTGTGTGAATCTTATCTCTCTACCGGCAATTGACGTCAGAATATCTTCAAGCTACGAATACAAGGAATTAAGGTTGCATAAGAGCCTCCACTCTAAATTCGTCTGTTTGTTTAAACAATACCCCAGTCTCTCTTACTTCCTACATGTAACACGTGAACCTACTCCTACTTCTGAAAGTGTGAAGCAGAAACCACAGCTTACAAACCAGAACACCCATCCCCCGTCTGACCCGTTCATGCGTTATCATCGTAACAGCTCCCTGTCTCAGGCTTTTACCTCCTAATAGTTTGTAAACTTCCTCACTGCTATTAGTGATAATGTTCATCCGTTCTAAAATGCAGCCTTCTCACTCAGTCAAATCTGATGTGCTGCCCGCACTATATTTGATCCGAAAATTCCAACTACATACCCGTTGTAACCAAACCCATTTCGTTTCCAACCACGTCGACGCCTCTGTTTAATTCTCCCCCTTACCCCTCCCCCCGCCCCCACACCGGGCTTCACCTAATTCAAAACATCCTGAATTTTTAATTTGAAGGCAGTACTACATCATAGCCCACAATATCCGCTCCCCGGCAGCCAATGACGTATGCCTGCAGACACTCTCCCAACATTATGTCCATAACGAATGTGCAAATGGCATACCAGCCATGAGTCTCCTGTCAGGGAGTTCGACTACTGGGAGCAAGTTTTTATTATTTTATGCCTCTTCGGCGAATTGCTTATCGTTGATGAGGACAACACAACAAAACAACAGTCGGCCCCCGAATGGGGAAAATCCCCGACCCGCCCGCGAATCGAACCCGGGCCTCTTGCATTGCAGTCAGCTATATTGACCACACAGCTACGGAGGCGGACATGTCTATAATTTGGTCCTGAGTGAAACATTCATACAAGCCTATCATATCATCCGAACCTCTCGCTAAATCTTACAAGGGAAAGATTATCCTCTCCTTAAGGCACAAGGCAGAAAAATGGTTCAAATGGTTCTGAGCACTATGGGACTAAACTTCTGAGGTCATCAGTCCCCTAGAACTCAGAACTACTGAAACCTAACTAACCTAAGGACATCACACACATCCATGCCCGAGGCAGGATTCGAACCTGCGACCGTAGCGGTCGCGCGGTTCCAGACTGTAGCGCCTAGAAGCACTCGTCCACTCCGGCCGGCGCACAAAGCAGGGATGCAATTGGCTACCACATCATCATTTTCATACGGCATTATAATACTACACCTACTGAGCCCCTCACCCGTGAACTTTTCTTCGGCTATTTTACCATTACCTACGATTCTGTTAGTACCTGACACATTCGTCCAATCCCTTATGACTTACTCGTTCATATGAAGAAACTGCAAAAAGGTGGGGATTTAAGGAGATGGGACCTGGATAAACTGAAAGAACCAGAAGTTGTACAGAGTTTCAGGGAGATCATAAGGGAACAATTGACAGGAATGGGGGAAATAAATACAGTAGAAGAAGAATGGGTACGTTTGAGAGATGAAGTAGTGAAGGCAGCAGATGATCTAGTAGGTAAAAAGACGAGGGCTACTAGAAATCCTTGGGTAACAGAAGAAATATTGAATTTAATTGATGAAAGGAGAAAATGTAAAAATGCAGTAAATGAAGCATGCAAAAAGGAATACAAACGTCTCAAAAATGAGATCGACAGGAAGTGCAAAATGGCTAAGCAGGGATGGCTAGAGGACAAATGTAAGGATGTAGAGGCTTATCTCACTAGGGGTAAGATAGATACTGCCTACAGGAAAATTAAAAAGACCTTTGGAGAAAAGAGAACCACTTGTATGAATATCAAGAGCTCAGATGGAAACCCAGTTCTAAACAAAGAAGGGAAAGCAGAAAGGTGGAAGAAGTATATAGAGGGTCTATACAAGGCCAGTGTACTTGAGGACAATATTATGGAAATAGAAGAAGATGTAGATGAAAATGATGGGAGATACGATACTGCGTGAAGAGTTTGACAGAGCAATGAAAGACCTGAGTCGAAACAAGGCCCCGTGAGTAGACAGCATTCCATTAGAACTACTGACGGCCTTGGGAGAGCCAGTCCTGACAAAACTCTACCATCAGGTAAGCAAGATGTATGAGACAGACGAAATACCCTCAGACTTCAAGACGAATATAATAATTCCAATCCCAAAGAAAGCAGGTGCTGATAGATGTGAAAATTACCGAACTGTTAGTTTAATAAGTCACAGCTGCAAAATACTACCGCGAATTCTTTACAAGTGAATGGAAAAACGGGTAGAAGCCGACCTCAGGGAAGATCAGTTTGGATTGCGTAGAAATACTGGAACACGTGAGGCAATACTGACCCTACGACTTATCTTAGAAGCTAGATTAAGGAAAGGCAAACCTACGTTTCTAGCATTTGTAGACTTAGAGAAAGCTTTTGATAATGTTGACTGGAATACTCTCTTCCAAATTCTGAAGTTGGCAGGAGTAAAATACAGGGAGCGAAAGGCTATTTACAATTTGTACAGAAACCAGATGGCAGTTATAAGAGTCAAGAGACATCAGAGGGAAGCAGTTGTTGGGAAGGGCGTGAGACAGGGTTGTAGCCTCTCCCCAATGTTATTCAATCTGTATATTAAGCAAGAAGTGAAGAAAGCAAAAGAAAAATTCGGAGTAGGTATTAAAATCCATGGAGAAGAAATAAAAACTTTGAGGTTCGCCGATGACATAGTAATTCTGTCAGAGACAGCAAACGACTTGGAAGAGCAGTTGAACAGAATGGACAGTGTCATGAAAGGAGGGTATAAGATGAACTTCAACAAAAGCAAAACGAGGATAATGGAATGTAGTCGAATTAAGTCGGGTGATTCTGAGGGAAATAAATTAGGAAATGAGTCACTTAAAGTAGTAAAGAAGTTTTGCTATTTGGGGAGCAAAATAACTGATGATGGTCTTAGTAGAGAGGATATCAAATGTAGACTGGCAATGGCAAGGAAAGCGCTTCTGAAGAAGAGAAATTTGTTAACATCGAGTATAGATTTAAGTGTCAGGAAGTCGTTTCTGAAAGTATTTGTATGCAGTGTAGCCATGTATGGAAGTGAAACATGGACGATAACTAGTTTGGACAAGAAGAGAATAGAAGCTTTCGAAATGTGGTGTTACATAACAATGCTGAAGATTAGATGGGTAGATCATATAACTAATGAGGAGGTATTGAATAGGATTGGGGAGAAGAGAAGTTTGTGGCACAACTTGACTAGAAGATCGGTTGGTAGGACATGATCTGAGGCATCAAGGGATAATCAATTTAGTATTGGAGGGCAGCGTGGAGGGTAAAAATCGTAGAGGGAGACGAAGAGATGAATACACTAAACAAATTAAGAAGGATGTAGGTTGCAGTAGGTACTGGGAGACGAAGAAGCTTGCAGAGGATAGAGTAGCATGGAGAGCTGCATCAAACCAGTCTCAGGACTGAAGACCACAACAACATAGCCCAACCATTTTCATATACACTATTGGTCATTAAAATTGCTACATCACGAAGATGGCGTGCTACAGACGCGAAATTTAGCCGACAGGAAGAAGATGCTGTGATATGCAAATGATTAGCTTTTCAGAGCATTCACACAACGTTGGCGCCGGTGGCGACACCTACAACGTGCTGACATCAGTAAAATTTCCAAACGATTTCTCATACACAAACAGCAGTTGAACGGCGTTGCCTGGTGAAACGTTGTTGTGATGCCTCGTGTACGGAGGAGAAATGCGTACCATCACGTTTCCGACTTTGATAAAGGTCGAATTGTAGCCTATCGCGATTGCGGTTTATCGTATCGCGCCATTGCTGCTCGCGTTGGTCGAGAGCCAATGACTGTTAGCCGAATATGGAATCGTTGGGTTCAGGAGGGTAATACGGAACGCCGTGCTGGATCCCAACGGCCTCGTGTCACTAGCAGTCGAGATGACAGGAATCTTGTCCGCATGCCTGTAACGGATCGTGCAGCCACGTCTCGATCCCTGAGTCAACAGATGGGGACGTTTGCAAGACAACAACCATCTGTACGAACAGTTCGACGACGTTTGCAGCAGCAAGGACTATCAGCTCGGAGACCCTTGACGCTGCATCACGGACAGGAGAGCCTGCGATGGTGTACTCAACGACGAACCTTGGTGCACGAATGGCAAAACGTCATTTTTTCGGATGAATCCAGGATCTGTTTACAGCATCGTAATGGTCGCACCCGTGTTTGGCGACATCGCGGTGAACGCACATTGGAAGGGTGCATTCGTCATCGTCATACTGGCGTATCACCCGGCGTGATGGTATAGGGTGCCTTTGGTTACACGTCTCGGTCACCTCTTGTTCGCATTAACGTCACTTTGAGCAGGGGACGTTACATTTCAAATGTTCTACGACTTGTGGCTCTATCCTTCATTCGATCCCTGCGAAACCATACATTTCAGCAGGATAATGCACGACCGCATGTTGCAGGTCCTGTACGGGCCTTTTCGGATACAGAAAATGTTCGACTGCTGCCCTGGCCAGCACATTCTCCAGATCTCTCACCAACTGAAAACGTCTGGTCAATGGTGGCCGAGCAACTGGCTCGTCACAATACGGCAGTCACTACTCTGCATGGGCAGCTGTACCTGTACATGCCATCCAATCTCTGTTTGACTCAATGCCCAGGCGTATCAAGGCCGTTATTACGGCCAGAGGTGGTTGTTCTGGGTACTGATTTCTCAGGATCTATGCACCCAAATTGCGTGAAAATGTAATCACATGTCAGTTCTAGTATAATATGTTTTTCCAATGAATACCCTTTTATCATCCGTATTTGTTCTAGGTGTTTCAATTTTAATGGCCAGTAGTGTATGTTTGCGCCTCCACACTTAATACCAATACAGTACTCCTAACAGAACTGATGTCTGACCAAAACTCAACCAACCTAACTCCTGCGCAGACAAACGCCTGCCGGTAATCCTTAACCCGTTACGCCCCATTAATAAAAAAGTTTAATTTAAAAATTTTATCGAAAGTGATCTCTGTCATCATAGCAAGCAACTAATACAAGAAAGACTTGGCAAAACGTAAACAATCAATTGTTTTAAGAAGGTGGCTATGGTTTGAAAGTACTCCCACGTATGAATTTCAGCCTCACATCATTTCATGAGATATATTTGAAAGCAGTTTCACATTTATCCCGACACAACTCCCCATCTCGAATCTTCCATGAACTCATAATGCCTGAAACAAATTATAGTCCTAAGTTATAAGGAAATCGGTATGAACAACCAAACAGTCTTGGTTGCAGTGTTAAAATTTTTGTTTTACTTTCAGACGGCGCGTTTCCCTTTTGTTTAGGACCGAGCGAGGTGGCGCAGTGGTTAGCACACTGGACTCGCATTCGGGAGGACGACGGTTCGTACTCGCGTCCGGCCATCCTGACTTACGTTTTACGTGATTCCCCTAAATCGCTTTAGGTAAATGCCGGAATGGTTCCTTTGAAAGGGCACGGCCGACTTCCTTCCCCATCCTTGCCTAATATTTTTATGTGTTGTATCTCATGTACCCATCGCTACCAAATATTAGCCAATCCGAAGATGCCTAAATAAAGGTAAAACGTGTGATTGGCAAGTAATATGAAATTTTAACATTGCAATCAAGATCGTTTGTTTGTTCTTATTACACTTACTGGTTGCTGTACCAATACCGGAATGAAATGGAAGCAGAAATAGACTTAAAATGTAATAAATATGTGTTAAAGGTACATACTGCCGCAGCACTTTTATTTCAAAACCACTCATAAAAGCATTAGTACAAACTCAGATTTATCGTTGCAGTAACTGCAAATGTACCTATTTTACTGTCAGTGATCTCAGTATGATCACTATGCAAAAAACCATGTGCCACAATTGCCTACTATGATGTAGAACCATCTTCGCGAAGACTGTTGCTTTTAAAGTTGTATGCAAACTGCTACAGTGCACTACATACGTAATGTTCACTATGTGATCGAAAGTATACGGACACCTGGCTGAAAGTGACTTACAAGTTCGTGGCGCCCTCCATCGATAATGCTGGAATTGAACATGGTGTTGGCCCACCCTTATCCTTGATGACAGCTTCCACTCTCGGAGGCACACGTTCAGTCAGGTGCTGGAGGTTCTTGGTGAATGGCAGCCCATTCTTCACGGAGTGCTGCACTGAGGAGAGGTATCGATGTCGGTCGGTGAGGCCTGGTACGAAGTCGGCGTACCAAAACATCCCAAAGGTGTTCTATAGGATCCAGGTCAGGACTCTGTGCAAACCAGTCCATTACAGGGATGTTATTATCGAGTAACCACTCCACCACAGGCCGTTCGTTATGAACAGGTGCTCGATCGTGTTCAATCGCCATTGCTCTTCAACAGTGGGGAGCATGAAGGTGCTTAAAACATCAATGTAGGCCTGGGCTGTGATAGTGCCACGCAAAACAACAAGACGTGCAAGCCCCCTCCATGAAAAACACGACCACACCATATCACCACCGCCTCCAAATTTTACTGTTGGCACTACACATGTTGTCAGATGACGTTCACCGGGCATTCGGTATACCCTCACCCTGCCATCGGATCGCCACACTGTGTACCGTGATTCGTCACACCACACAATGTTTTACCACTGTTCAATCGTCCAATGTTTACGCTCCTTACACCAAGCGACTCGTCGTTTGGCATTTACTGGCGTAATGTGTGGCTTATGAGCAGCGGCTCGACCATGAAATCAAAGTTTTCTCACCTCCCGCCTAACTGTCATAGTATTTGTAGTGGATTCTGATGCAGTTTGGAATTCTTGTGCGATGGTCTGGATAGACATTACGACCCTTTTCAACTGTCGATGGTCTCTGTCAGTCAACAGACGAAGTTGGCATGTACGCTTTTGTGCTGTACGTGTCCCTTCAAGTTTCCACTTCACTATCACATCGAAAACGGTGGACCTAGGGATGTTTAGGAGAGTGGAAATCTAGCGTACAGACGTATGACGCAAGTGACACCCAATCACCTGACCACGTTCGAAGTCCGTGAGTTCCGCAGAGCGCCCCATTCTGCTCTCTCACGATATCTAATGACTACTGAGGTCGCTGATATGGAGTACCTGGCAGTAGGTGGCAGCACAATGCAACTAATATGAAGAACATTCGTTTTTGGTCGTGTCCGGATACTTTTGATCACATAGTGTACCTCAAGGTGCCACTACATGTCTATGTCATTCAGTATCATCAGGGGTTCTACGCAAAAGGTATTGGCACTTCAGGAAAATCTAAATAAGATAGTGGTTTCAGGTGGCGACCACTGGTACTCAGCTGGTACACAGCTAACACAGCGCTATCCAATCCTTGACCTTCCAATATCGCAACTATATTGATATCGAAGAATTCCAGGCACAAAGAGAGCTTGGCGCCAGATCCATACAGAATTACTTTTAAATATTGCACCGGATATTGTGCAGAATTAGTCTCTAACCGAGCTCTTATTTGTAGAGTATACTACTGCATTAATGGAAAACTGAGCGGGTCATTACTGTCAATATATTTTTTATTTTAACAAAAACTGGCTCAGATCGCAATAATGTTTTATTTTTAATTCTGGTTACCTGTCTTGGTCTATAAGACCATCCTCAGACCAAGGCTCCAGATGACGCGCACAGCACCGTTGTGAAGTCATCCGCGTGAGCATAATCCATCGCAACTACTCCCCAAACTGTAAAGCGAAAACCACAGCTAACAAACCAGAACTCAAAGTTCGTTACAGGTACCAGCCGGCACTACACACTGAGTCCTCATATCATCTGAAGCCTTGGTCTAGAAACGGTCTTATAGACTAAAAGCGGTAACCAGAATTAAAAATAAAAATTTATTTCGATCTGGATTGATTTTCATTGAAGTATTAAGTACGATTGCCGCTGTTCCACAATGGTGTGCTGTTAACAAAAATGGTAAAAATATGCACAGAATTACAGACCAATATCTATAAAATCTATTACCGAATACTATGATACATTGTAAGCTCGAAAATCGTGATATTTCTAAAGAAAAAGATGCTACGCAAAAGAAATCAGTATCGGTTCATGAAACAAAAAACTGAGAATCAACAAAACGTTTTGTGCCAAACGATGTTTTTCTTTAACTGTTTTTGTAACAACCTAAAAATCAGCCCTCAAATATTTACAAATATGTGATTGACTTTTACGAATTTTTCACTAACAGAACCCAGTACATAAGTGTCACGTAGCGAATTTGAAACAAAAACAAAATAATATCAAATATGCTGCAAGAAAACGAAAGACGCTAATGGCCTCAATATGCATAAACGCCATCTGAATCTGCTTGCTGACGACACTGTTGTGTGAATCGTTATTTGATAATTTTAAGTGAATGCAGAACGACTTGGACTGTATCTGCACTTAATGTGGTGAACGAGAGATCTTTTTAAACGTTTATAAATGTAAAATCGTGACCATAACAAGAGAAAGAAAGCTATGATATGTATGTGATTGCATTACTAGTGATAAACGTCTGGAACGTGTTACATTGTTTGCCGGCCGCTGTGGCCGAGCGGTTATAGGCGCTTCAGTCCAGAAACGCGCTGCTGCTACGGTCGCAGGTTCGAATCCTGCCTCGAGCATGGATGTGTGTGATGTCCGTAGGTTAGTTGGGTTTAAGTAGTTCTAAGTCTAGGGGACTGATGACCTCAGATGTTAAGTCCCATAGTGCTTAGAACCACTTGAATTTTTGTTATATTCTTTAGATTCCTAGGGGCACCACTACGAAGCAATATGAAATGGATCGAGCTCATGAAATCAGTAGTATGGAAGACAAATTGAGTACTAAGATCTATAGATAGGATTTTAGGAAAGTACAGTGTATTATTGCTCAAAACAGCATGTAAGACGCTACTGCGGTTTGCTGTTGAGTACTGCTTGAATATTTGTGGGTCCTTGTCAAGTTAGGTCTGATATCATACGTTGATAGAATACAATGTATAATAGAATCAGGATTTTATAGCCTGTACTGAGGTGGAACTGAAGGAAAATCTCTGAAAGAAAGACTACGCTGAAACTTCCTGGCAGATTAAAACTGTGTGCCCGACCGAGACTCGAACTCGGGACCTTTGCCTTTCGCGGACAAGTGCTCTACCAACTGAGCTACCGAAGCACGACTCATGCCCGATACTCACAGCTTTACTTCTGCCAGTACCTCGCCTCCTACCTTCCAAACTTTACAGAAGCTCTCCTGCGAACCTTGCAGAACTAGCACTCCTGAAAGAAAGGATATTGCGGAGACATGGCTTAGCCACAGCCTGGGGGATGTTTCCAGAAATCCCCCAGGCTGTGGCTAAGCCATGTCTCCGCAATATCCTTTCTTTCAGGAGTGCTAGTTCTGCAAGGTTCGCAGGAGAGCTTCTGTAAAGTTTGGAAGGTAGGAGGCGAGGTACTGGCAGAAGTAAAGCTGTGAGTACCGGGCATGAGTCGTGCTTCGGTAGCTCACATGGTAGAGCACTTGCCCGCGAAATGCAAAGGTTCCGAGTTCGAGTCTCGGTCGGGCACACAGTTTTAATCTGCCAGGAAATTTCATATCAGCGCACACTCCGCTGCAGAGTGAAAATCTCATTCTAAAGACTACGCTGTTTCCACAAAGTCGAATTGAGTAATAAAAACAGCACTCAGGACAGATCGTGCAAAAATTGTAAATACTCCTTCATCTATCCTGGGTAGGGCACATGAAAATACAATAATAGGACATAGAATACATGTACAGACATACAGTAAGTCATGTTTCCCTTGCTCCAAACACGAATTGAGTACGGAAGAGAATTGCTAATATTTATGTGTGTTACTCTTTGGAATCACATTGGCTTCTGGAGTGTACATGCACACGTATATAATATAACTGCTCTGGTTGTTCTCCACAAATATTGTCTCTCACACACATCACTGAGAAACGCAAAGACATATCAGGCAACATCAAAACGCAGAGAAACTCCTTGATTGCCACCAAACGTGCACCAAATTCAACACCGCACAATTTACAAACTTGCCTTTGTCCGCAGCGCAGATTTTATAACAGATATTTAGACAGTACTCTCAGTACCTGCCGTTATATCACCTTTTCGAACATTGCCATAACTTCGGTAGACTGTACATGACATTTCGATCTACGCATGAAAACCGTTTATCTTAAAGAATAATGTGCTTGACAAGGTTATCAGCAGAGGATACTTATTACCCAACACTGATAAATTTTCCCCAACGACTACGGTGAGTCATAACGCTCAGAACAAGCAGTGAGATCGGACTTGACCTGCTACCTTAGACCTGCCAAAGGAATAGGTTTATGTGCTGCCAGAGCTGTGTACAGGCCGGCGGCCTGTGATTTCCATATCGGTCTTATTAAGTACTAGTAATTATTTGCCTTGAGATCCTTGCCCGTTCATTATGAGAAATATACTGGTAGTCAGTTTTATCTGCTTGCTCACGTGTTTCTACAAATGATTCTTCGTGAACTAGTTTCGTGTTATTTAATGTGAAGTAAGAAGTCTGTTATTAAATGTTATGACATCTTGCAAAATAACAGAGCAAGAGTAACATTGACTGTGAATTTCAAGTGTAATGATAAGAGTTACGATGTGGCCCTCCCTCTCGCCCCGTCCCCATTTAGTTTTCATGGTTTAGACAGGGCATATTTACATAATATCAACCAAAATACTCATCAGAGACTCCTGTTCTGTGTAAAAAATTCTGTTATTTATAGCGAAAAGTACATTAAACATGGACGAATATTGGCGGCTATGGAATCTTTTCACAATAAAAATGGTTGAATCGAATAGAAAACAGGGGTCGTCTGTCGTTATAACGATGTTAGAAAAAGGGAGTGGGTTGGTGGTGTAATGGACGTAGGATATCACAGTTCGTGATTTGCCATCCTCGTAGTTATGCCATAACGTCCTCCTTCCATAGAATTTACTTAAATATCACTAGTTCCGCGCACAAACTAAATCACTAAATAAAACAATAAGCCACATTTCAGAAGTTCTCAACTCTGAGGCAGCTTGTCAATAAGCCGGATTCTTAACGGCATTAATGGACTCTTTCTCTCCGCAGATCGAACAGTGAACCAAAGCTCTTCTCTTGTTCGTTAACGTTTCGCTGCGTTCTGATCAGATGACCTCTATGAGTCGCGAGGTATGCTGCCTCTCTTTAGCCATTCATTGCGTTGTCGGCTTACCCGAAGATTTACCACCGCGCTGCACCGGGTCAATATTTCCTCTGACCAGCGTTATTTGACCTTGCCGTATTACTCATTCGACAACATCACTAACGCAGCTATTTACCCGAGGCTTCCCAACCCCGGCGGTTGCCAGGAAACGTACCAGCATATATACGATGACGAAATCGAGTAAAGTAAGCGCAGCTGCACTGGGATTTACAAAATAGAGCGATTATCTAATTTCAAAATTAAATACTGCTATACTGCTATACATTGCAGTTCATAAATAAGAGAAAAAAGAATCTTTATTTAAACACAGAAGGTAAACAGGAGGAGGACAAAAAGCCAAAGAGTGGGGGAAAGTTGCCTAAGTTGTTCCACTTTAGAGATTTTATTTATTATAGGCTAAACAGTAAGTTAGAAAATTATTTAAGCAAAGCCTTCCTCAACTGATTTGAAGAAACAAAATTCTGAGGAAAATAATACACATAATTTGCTAAACATCTACAAGTGATGCAAGTTAGGAATCTAACTTGTATCAGTGGATGCGTAAATTGTACAATCCCCATAAACTTTCCCCTGAGCTTAAATATATGTACTACTATGAGTTTAAGGAAATGTTCTGTATGTTAACTCTTACATCACTAGCTGCAGGCGTGCAATACAACTTGTTCCTTCATACCCCACCCGTGTAAACTTTGCATGAATCCACATTTTGTTCTTCATGCATCTAATCATTTTTTCTATACGATGTTCCTCGCACAATTCTCTATACCGTTCTCTCTTTTACTCCCCGCTGAGTTTCCAAAACACTTCTTTTTCTCAGGTGGAGCTATTGTTCCAGATTTCTTCTCCTTTGGTGTGTTAGGTTTTATTTATATGCATTATTCGTCAGGTGGCAAGGGTAAAATACAGGGAGCGAAAGGCTATTTACAATTTGTACAGAAACCAGATGGCAGTTATAAGAGTCGAGGGACATGAAAGGGAAGCAGTGGTTGGGAAGGGCGTGAGACAGGGTTGTAGCCTCTCCCCAATGTTATTCAATCTGTATATTAAGCAAGCAGTGAAGAAAGCAAAAGAAAAATTCGGAGTAGGTATTAAAATCCATGGAGAAGAAAAAAAACATTGAGGTTCGCCGATGACATAGTAATTCTGTCAGAGACAGCAAACGACCTGGAAGAGCAGTTGAACGGAATGGACAGTGTCTTGAAAGGAGGGTATAAGATGAACTTCAACAAAAGCAAAACGAGGATAATGGAATGTAGTCGAATTAAGTCGGGTGATTCTGAGGGAAATAAATTAGGAAATGAGTCACTTAAAGTAGTAAAGAAGTTTTGCTATTTGGGGAGCAAAATAACTGATGATGGTCTTAGTAGAGAGGATATCAAATGTAGACTGGCAATGGCAAGGAAAGCGCTTCTGAAGAAGAGAAATTTGTTAACATCGAGTATAGAGTTAAGTGTCAGGAAGTCGTTTCTGAAAGTATTTGTATGGAGTGTAGCCATGTATGGAAGTGAAACATGGACGATAACTAGTTTGGAAAAGAAGAGAATAGAAGCTTTCGAAATGTGGTGTTACATAACAATGCTGAAGATTGGATGGGTAGATCATATAACTAATGAGGAGGTATTGAATAGGATTGGGGAGAAGAGAAGTTTGTGGCACAACTTGACTAGAAGATCGGTTGGTAGGACATGATCTGAGGCATCAAGGGATAACCAATTTAGTATTGGAGGGCAGCGTGGAGGGTAAAAATCGTAGAGGGAGACGAAGAGATGAATACACTAAACAAATTAAGAAGGATGTAGGTTGCAGTAGGTACTGGGAGACGAAGAAGCTTGCACAGGATAGAGTAGCATGGAGAGCTGCATCAAACCAGTCTCAGGACTGAAGACCACAACAACATAGCCCAACCATTTTCATATACACTATTGGTCATTAAAATTGCTACATCACGAAGATGACGTGCTACAGACGCGAAATTTAGCCGGCAGGAAGAAGATGCTGTGATATGCAAATGATTAGCTTTTCAGAGCATTCACACAACGTTGGCGCCGGTGGCGACACCTACAACGTGCTGACATCAGTAAAATTTCCAAACGATTTCTCATACACAAACAGCAGTTGAACGGCGTTGCCTGGTGAAGCGTTGTTGTGATGCCTCGTGTACGGAGGAGAAATGCGTACCATCACGTTTCCGACTTTGATAAAGGTCGGATTGTAGCCTATTGCGATTGCGGTTTATCGTATCGCGACATTGCTGCTCGCGTTGGTCAAGAGCCAATGACTGTTAGCCGAATATGGAATCGTTGGGTTCAGGAGGGTTAATACGGAACGCCGTGCTGGATCCCAACGGCCTCGTGTCACTAGCAGTCGAGATGACAGGAATCTTGTCTGCATGCCTGTAATGGATCGTGCAGCCACGTCTCGATCCCTGAGTCAACAGATGGGGACGTTTGCAAGACAACAACCATCTGTACGAACAGTTCGACGACATTTGCAGCAGCAAGGACTATCAGCTCGGAGACCATGACTGCGGTTACCCTTGACGCTGCATCACAGACAGGAGAGCCTGCGATGGTGTACTCAACGACGAACCTTGGTGCACGAATGGCAAAACGTCATTTTTTCGGATGAATCCCGGATCTGTTTACAGCATCGTAATGGTCGCACCCGTGTTTGGCGACATAGCGGTGAACGCACATTGGAAGGGTGCATTCGTCATGACAGGGTTGTAGCCTCTCGCCGATGTTATTCAATCTGTATATTGAGCAAGCAGTAAAGGAAACAAAAGAAAAATTCGGAGTAGGTATTAAAATCCATGGAGAAGAAATAAAAACTTTAAGGTTCGCCGATGACATTGTAATTCTGTCAGAGACAGCAAACGACTTGGAAGAGCAGTTGAACGGAATGGACAGTGTCTTGAAGGGAGGATATAAGATGAACATCAACAAAAGCAAAACGAAGATAATGGAATGTAGTCGAATTAAGTCGGGCGATGCTGAGGGAATTAGATTAGGAAATGAGACACTTAAAGTAGTAAAGGAGTTTTGCTATTTGGGGAGCAAAGCAACTGATGATGGTCGAAGTAGAGAGGATATAAAATGTAGACTGACAATGGCAAGGAAAGCGTTTCTGAAGAAGAGAAATTTGTTAACATCGAGTATAGATTTAAATGTCAGGAAGTCGTTTCTGGAAGTATTTGTATGGAGTGTAGCCATGTATGGAAGTGAATCATGGACGATAAATAGTTTGGACAAGAAGAGAATAGAAGCCTTTGAAATGTGGTGCTACAGAAGAATACTGAAGATTGGATGGGTAGATCACGTAACTATTGAGGAAGTATTGAATAGGATTGGGGAGAAGAGGAGTTTGTGGCACAACTTGACAAGAAGAAGGGATCGGTTGGTAGGACATGTTCTAAGGCATCAAGGGATCACCAATTTAGTATTGGAGGGCAGCGTGGAGGGTAAAAATCGTAGAGGGAGACCAAGAGATGAATACACTAAACAGATTCAGAAGGATGTAGGCTGCAGTACGTATTGGGAGATGAAGAAGCTTGCACAGGATAGAGTAGCATGGAGAGCTGCATCAAAACAGTCTCAGGACTGAAGACCACAACAACAACAACAACATTCGTCAGTCCACAGACACCTTGGGCAGTTTTTGACGTTTTACTTGGAGCTTTCAACATTTGTTTCATATTCGGTGATATTTCTTTGTTGGACACCTTCATCCCACCTTGTGCCTGCCATGGCTTCTTCTGCGTCGAAATTATGGGGTACTCTGTTTCCTTCAGCGATGTTACACGTAAGTTTTCTTACGTCCGACGTGTTTAAACCCATCCTCGTCTCTTGGATGTAAGAATATGCTCTTGCAATTCGTTTTCAGCTTCGTTGAAATACACTTTAATGCACCTAAAAGTTTTTGTATCGCCCTTTAAGTTTCTCTTTTTATTTTCAGCATAATAATTAATTATTGACTTACGTGCATTTTATATACATGCACATTAATTTAATCTATGCTCCTCATTTAGATATACTCTTAAAGCTAAATGCAATTCATCTGTGCTCCACTTTCCATGATGCCTTTCTTTTGCCGTAATGTAATAAAAAATAATTATTTAATTAATTACTTAGGATAAAGAACACATAAGAAGATTTACATCACTTCAAAACATTATGATACACTAATAAAAGCGGAATGCATTTTTTAAAGCTCACAATACTAGAAAATTTCTTAAATTGTACTGGTACAATATGGGTAACTCATAGTGGTGCGTTATAGGCATTTTCTCTTTGTCAGTTCCCTGTAAACAAACCACAACGAATACGGATTCATGACTGTCAGAAAACTATGTTATTTCATGAATATTCACCCATAAATAAAACATCATGTTGCCACTTATCTTCTAACAGTAATTTTCTTTGCCATGTACACAAAAAAATTTGGTGAAAACACCAACAAATTCAACGTTTCCTTGAGATTATCTGTTACTCGACACGCAAAACTCATAGCTTACAAAATGGCTCCAAGAAGCACGTAGTTCACGATGACCTCGCTAAATGCCGGCAGTACATGAGGTATGAATTTTACAGCAGTGGTACAAATTAAGAGCCGGTACAACATAGGCAACTCTCCCCTATAACGAAGAAGTTCGATATTAGAAAACGAATTATAAAAAGTCAGCCCAGGTATTGCCCCTTTAGAGTCAATAATATTTGGGTTTGAACCCAACGCGTAGACCGTCTCTTGTGAGAAATATTTTGTTGGTGTTTGTTGCGACGATAGCAGGTGAAGCTTCCTGGCAGATTAAATCTGGGACATATGTTACACTCTGCTGCAGAATGAAAATTCGCCGGTGTGGCCGAGCGGTTGTAGGCGCTTCAGCCTGGAACCGCGCGACCGCTACGGTCGCAGGTTCGAATCCTGCCTCGGGCATGGATGTGTGTGATGTCCTTAGGTTAGTTAGGTTTAAGTAGTTCCAAGTTCTAGGGGACTGGTGACCTCGGATGTTAAGTCCATAGTGCTCAGAGCCATTTTTTGAAAATTCGTTCTGGAAACAATCCCCAATGTCGTGGCTAAACCAGAACTCCGCTATATCCTTTCTTTCAAGAGTACTAGTCCCGCAGTCCATACAGGGGAACTTGTTTGAAGTTTGGAAAGTAGGAGAAGGGTTGCGGTACCGACGGAAGTGAAAACTGTGAGTGACCACGGATCGTGAGTAGGTGCCGGCGCGATAGCTCACCGTGTTAGGTCAGGGGACTGGTCTCCCTCTGTAATAAAATAGTACGGTTCTCATCGTAATCTGGGAGATGTCATGAGTCGGTAGAGCCCGCTAGAGGTAAAGGTCCCAGGCATACAGTTTCAATCTGCCCTGAGGTTTCAGATCACCACACTATCTGCTTCCGAGTGAAAGTTCATACTGGAAACAACTGCAAGTGAATTTCCTTTGGTTCAGGACAAGGCTTTCCAGGGCACACTTATGCGTCTTTACCCGTGTCCATGAAAAGCGCTGTATTTAAACTACGACCTGTAATAAGCCTTCGACGACTGTCCTACTTGGAATCAGTTGCTTGTTGCTAAATTCTTTGTAGTATCAACATATTAGGTCTGCAATTTTGCTTCTACCCTTTTTTTCTCGAAATTCGAGGTTACATTGTGAAAAAATTACAAAAAATTTCAGATCCAAGTCTCGGCCATGTTGGCCTCTACTTTCTCCTATCTTTCAGAGAGCATATGAATCCCGCGGAGGAAGAGGTGGCCATCTTTTGAGGAGATCCATGAATCGATCCAATTTTGTACTTATTCATCCAGGCAATGTGCCATTGATCGAAAAAGGTTATAGAGGGAGCAATGTCTGTAGAATACGGTGGGTGGGTTAGGACTTCCCATTTCAACGTTTCCAGATATGTTTTTATGGTTCTGCGACACGGGATCGAGCATTGTCACGTTGCAAAATCACCTTTGCATGTCTATCGCTGTATGGTGGCCGTTTTTCTTTCAGTGATCGGCTCAAACGCATCAGTCGCTTCCGACCTCCCGTGACTATTTCCGTCTGTTTCAGCAGCTTCGAGAAAACTGTCTCCCTGCCACCGCCATGCCGGTCTTCGACGTCAAAGACACCGTTCATGTAGCGTTGAAAGCATTCTCTGCACAGTCTTTCAGTAATATGCGCCTCACCATAGGTATTACCCAACATTTTATGAACCTCAGCTGCATATTTTTTCATGTTAAAGCAGAAAATTAAAAATTCCCTAAAATGACGTAAACTGGGATCGTAAGCTGACATATTCAATCGAGAATAACTTTATGATTCGAACATAAATCGACGAGTTTTTTATGGCGTTATGTTTACAAACGCCTTAAGTTACTGTATGACACTTACGACCTACCACCGGGACCACAACTTGCCACTACTGCCGTTTATTGCAAAACAACGGAAGCAAACGTGTAGACCTAATACACGTTTTATGCCGTTGTCGTAGTATGCCATGAAGTCCGGCGAGCGTGGTGGTTTCGTCTGCAAGGTTACAACAGCTAATCTCGTACTTCTGCTTGTAATACTAATATTGAATTTCCCACTTCAGCAGTTATCGTTGCGTTGCCGGATACATTTCCAATATTCTGACGTTTGTGCTAGCGCATTCACATCACCAGCACTCTCTAGGAACGCATGTGGAAGGGGGTATCCACGTGGAACGCGGAAGCCAAATACTACGCAAAATATCGTTGGTTACTGCATTTTTTATGACATGAGGGGTCGTCGGAGTAATTGAGAGAATTATTCCATTCGTTATGACATTTATATTAGTTTAGCCTGCGACTGGGATGATCGGCTATAGTCCAGCTTTGGGCAGCCTATATGAGCCGCGGGCCTGATCCACATATTCGCAGGATCTAATCCTGCCTCGGGCATGGATGTGAGTGATGTCCTTAGGTTAGTTAGGTTTAAGTAGTTCTACGTTCTAGGCGACTGATGACCTCAGAAGTTAAGTCGCATAGTGCTCAGAGCCATTTTAACCATTTGAACCCTGATCCACATATTTCCTTACACCCGCAGGCCGCACACGAACATTTTTGGTGAATAAGGCAGTGAAGAACTGTTAAATTGGCTTTCTCATTATTTAATATGCTAATAAAACGTTTTCGTCAAACGACCGTGGTAGGTGTTCCATCAGAACAAACTCCAGCGGGTTGACTCCACTGTAGACTGGACATTTCGATGATCTTCTCACTTCTTCAAACATATCTTCACCGGAAATGCCTCCTTTTAATGGCTGTTATGCTATTAATTCTACTGTTACACTGCACTTCACATCTACACCATGAAAGAAATTTACTAACAGCTGTGTGTGACAAATCAGTGCTCTCGTCCAAACGGGTTTCAAATGCTTCGAATGTGGCAGCACACAGCCATCACACTAATATGTCGAGCAAATGTTTGTCTCGATTTTTTTCTTTAAGGGCTCATAGTGCATCTGCGGTGTCAAAGAGACACTTCTTTACAAATACTTCTTTAACAGGAAGCTTTAACGATCCGCTCTTGTTCACCTTATTACAAAACTTGCCTTAACCGAACCGTCGTACTGTATCATCTGTTTGTCAAAATTTTCTGTTGACTGTCCAAATTAGAAACTAATATTTTAACTCTGTCTTTCTGCAGTTGTCCAGTAAGCTGTTGCTGAACAACGTGTTTCGTAGGGAAGTGCCTTTGTATTATATTCCTTCACAAATCAAAACGATTCATCTTTGTACATGGTAGTGAAATACCGCTCCGTCCATTTCTCCTGGAACTGACAACATTCAGCATCTACTTTTCTTATTTTAATGTCAAACTTTTTCTAATTGACTCAGTAAAGACGCACAGAAACACTTGCACGAAATTAACAAAGAACTAGCACAGAACTTCACGAGTGGACCGACAGCAAATAACTAATTTGTTCACCAAATTATTATCCCTGCTGTCGTCGTTCAATTAGGCACATTTGGCGAGTACCTACAGGGCAATTTTCGTCCCATTGTTGACTACGTTTGTGATCTATCAGTGTGTAGCAAGTAGTAGTAAGCAATAAATGAAGTGTTTGTGTTGTCAGTACTGATACAGAGGCGAAAATACGAGGTTCTTGCTTATTGTACATTTTAAGCACTGTCTCCCTAAAAACCGTTCCCTCTACTGGCAATGCACAGTTTCTTCCACTTGTAAAGCCTCCTGGAACGCAGTTTCTGGGGCGGCGCCGAGGTCTCTTGTTACAGTGTCTTGAATGTGTGGTTTTACGTTTGGGAAGCAGGAAAGAGTCTGCTAGGTCCGGAGAATAAACTGGACGGGGCACGACGTGAATGTGATGTTTTGATAGATAGCTGCGGATAAGGAGTGACGCGTGAGCCGCCACGTTGTTGTGATGTGATATCCAAGACTGGTTTTCCCACAATTCAGGCCTCTTCCTGCACACAGCAACTCTCACGCACGCTAGGATTCACTGATAGGCTTTCTTGCTTACCATCTGATCACTTCGTACAAACTGCTCTTCATCTGTTGTTGTGGAAGGTCGAGGCTTGGGATCGACACCGCCCGACACTCTGCCCTGGTGAAAACGCTTAACCATTCGTAACATGGCGTGCGACTAATACAGTCCTCCAGGTATGTTTGGCTTTCAAACATACACTTTGTTCTTAATATTCTTCCATTATCATTTAACACTAATCCGATGAGCAACTTGTGCACATGCTCACTTCAGCGGCCGTTGCTCGCTTAATCGAAAGCTCAAACATTTCCTCAAATTCTACTACGTTTGCCAAACATCTGACATTGTACGTTGCTGTTTGATGTGTTTGTCAAGCTTAGATCGTTTTTGCCACGTCTGCGAGAAATTTTAACTGCCGGAAAGTTTGACAAGACACCGGGCGTCTTTTATGTGGATATTTCCGCCGCATACGTTTACGAGATATAGTTTTAATACGATATATCTGATTGTATCGTGAGTTTCCACAACTACGGAAACTACGATCTAGGATATAAACAAAATATCAGTGGCAATTACCAAAACGGTAGAGGTGACGCATCTTTCTCTGCCATATAGAATGATGAGCCAAAGAAACTGGTACACCTGCCTAACATCGTGTAGCCCCTCCCATCCCTCAACAGCACGCAGAAGTGACGCAACACAACGTGGCATTGACTCGACTAATGTCTGGAGTAATGTTGGAGGCAATTGACACCATGAATCCTGCAGGGCTTTCCATAAATCCATAATAGTAAGAGAGGGTGGAGATCGCTTCTGAGCAGCACGTTGCAAGGCATCCAAGATATGCTCAATAATATTCATGTCTGGGGAGTTTGGTGGCCAGCGTAAGTGTTAAAATTCAGAAGAGTGTTCCGGGAGCCACCCTGTAGCAATTCTGGGTGTGTGGGGCGTCGCCTGCTGGAATTGCCCAAGTCCGCCGGAATGCGCAGTGGATATGAGTGGATGCAGGTGATCAGACAGGATGCTTACGTACAGGTCACTTATGAGAGTGTTATCTAGACGTATCAGGGGTCAAATACCACTACAACTGCACACACCCACACCATTACAGAGCTTCCACCAGCTTTAACATGACATGCAGGGTCCATGGATTCGTTAGGTTGTCTCCATAACCGTACACGTCCATCCGCTAGATACAATTTGAAACGAGACTCATCCGACCAGGCAACATGTTTCTAGTCATCAACAGTCCAATGTCGGTGTTGACAGGCGTAGGCGAGACTTAAAGCATTGTGTCGTGCAGTTACCAAGGGTACACAGTGGGCCTTCGGCTCCAAAGGCCCATATCGATGATGTTTCGTTGAATGGTTCGCACGCAGACACTTGTAGATGGCCCAGCATTGAAATCTGCAGCAATTTGCAGAAGGGTTGCACTTCTGTCACGTCGAACGAACCTCTTCAGTCGTCGATTGTCCCGTTCTTGCAGGATCTTCTTCCGGGCACAGAGATGTCGGACATTGATGTTTCACTGGATTCCTGATATTCACAATACACTCGTGAAATGGTCGTACGGGAAAATCCCCACATGATCGCTAGCTCGGAGACGCTATGCCCCATCGCTCGTGCGCCAACTATAACACCACATTCAGACTCAGTTAAATCTTGATAACCTGCCATAGTAGCAGCAGTAACCGACCTAACAACTGCACCAGACACTTGTTGTCTCATATAGGCGTTGCCGACCGCAGCGCCGTGTTCTGGCTGTTTACATATCTCTGTATTTGAATACGCATGCCTATGTCAGTTTCATTGGTGCTTCAGTGTATTATGCAGGAAGAGATTAAGAAGAAAACCACTACTCCACATATAGCATACAAGCTGAAGTGGAATGAAATAAAAAGAAATTTCCGGTTCTTCTACCGACAATGTGGGCTACATGTTTCCAAGTAGTAGTTTTTTAATGAACTGTCATTATTGGACCAATTACACGAGAATAAATATTCACATACTTGCTTCTTCGTTTTCAGTGTGAGAGAAAAGTAGCTGTAAACAGGTCATTAAAAGTTTCGCTGTCGTCCGCAGAAAGTTGATGTAATTATCAGATTTTGAGTGTAACATTTCCTTAAACAGCTTTTTACGTTTATATTTCTGCAGGCTGGCCTGAGGTCTGGAACAGGACAAGGAATTTATAGTAGCAAAGAACGTACGTAGCTCCTGGAATACTTAACTTTAATCCATAATTGGTGAACATCGCTCTTGACAGTACATGTTTTACAGCATCAATAGTAACTGGTAATGGCGCCTTGCTAGGTCGTATCAGATGACGTAGCTGAAGGCTATGCTAACTATCGTCTCGGCAAATGAGAGCGTAATTTGTCAGTGAACCATCGCTAGCAAAGTCGGCTGTACAACTGGGGCGAGTGCTAGGAAGTCTCTCTAGACCTGCCGTGTGGCGGCGCTCGGTCTGCAATCACTGAGTGGCGACACGCGGGTCCGACGTATACTAACGGACCGCGGCCGATTTAAAGGCTACCACCTAGCAAGTGTGGTGTCTGGCGGTGACACCACAATTTCTCTCTCATTTTGAACCATTTCCTGGACCAGCGTTATGTTTAGTTATTGTCCTTTGAACAAAGTGTCAAAGTCAATGTCAGAAATGTCTTATCTGCATATGTAGCCCGTCCAATTAGTGCCAAAATACAGAACACACCGAAAGCGTCTGCTTCAAAAGTAAAGTTAAATTGACAAACTTCGTTGGTACATGTACGGGCTTGTTTGTCACATCTGTGGCTAGATAAAGGCGGATCTGACAAACAAATTTGCTCTTTTACGAGGGCCTTAACAAGCTATTGAGAGTTTCCCTGATCATTAGAGAAAAGTTGATATAATCATCAGGCGCTGAAATATTTCTTTTAGCAGAGTTTCACGGGGAAATTTCTCTCTCGTTCGAAGCCAATCTCTGGACCAGCGTCTTGCTCTAATCTTCTTCTTCTACTTCTTCTTTAAAAACAATGCCAACGTCAATGGCAGAAGTGGTTTGCACTTTTTGTTATTCTCACTACTGTCAAAATACTCACGAACAGCGTCTGCTTCAAAGTACGGTTAAACTGACGAGCTTTGTTTATAGGTGCACGGGCTTGTTTGTCAAATCCGCTGCTAAAGACGGGGGAATTTGACGAACAAGTTTTCTTGTTTACAGGGGCCTTAACGGGCAGAGCAAAAGGCGGCAAACGGCAGTTTGCTGTCTAAACCAGCCGCAGCGCACTCCCTCTGGCGGTTGGCGCACTATTTGAAAAGGTTTCTTACTGAACACACCTCGTACTTCCCCACCAATCCTTTAAGGCAAGGAGCTGTTTCCCCTACTCTCCGCACGCACATTAGCACATATCCACCCAATTTCACGTTGAAACTGGAAAGGTATTTGTCATTACTGTTAAAATCAAGCGGCGAAGACATGACACTGAGTAAGCAAAACTTCCACTGGTCTGCGTCAGGAGGTGGACCCATGAATTTCTACCGCCGGCAAGACTGAAGCCAATGAGGGGCTGGATCCGGCCAACGGGCTGCCCGTTGCCCACCCCTGGGCCAAATAATAACTGCTTGATCTCATTACACCAGGGCGTGCTGAAAAGAAACTACTCCGAATTTTTTATGTGAAAACTCTAACAGAATTTGAAATAAAAGAAACATTATTAACATTCTACATTTCTGTTCTTCATGTTGTAATGGAACATATTAAAGGCTTTACTTTACCGAAGTATGCGATACCCTCCAAATTCAACCAGTTTAATGAGTATTTATGATTATAGAAAAGTTATTGTGTGTGTTAACAATGATTGCATAACATGTCTGCATAAACAGTCAACCCATTAAATTATACTGAGTAACTGACCCACACAAAAGTTTATATCACTTGATCACTGATACAGCAAATGTCATCATGTAAAAACACTAAGTTCATCTTAAATAATTAATATGAAGTACGAAAAATAGTAGCCAACTTTGGTATTTTAGATCTCCTTAAATAAAAATCACCCAGTGAAACCTATTTGTTCACTAGGAGCGGTTTCACTCAGTATTCACGAAATCAATCCTATTTTAGACGAAAACCAATGTAATTCTTAATAATTCATGTTATTTACTTATTTATGCAAATTAGAGAAGTCAATTGACAAACTTCTAAAAAACGGCCTTTTTGTAACAAAGAATTATTCTGTCAAGTCAACAAATCTGTCTGTCATTTTAATAACATGTTAAATTATGTCACTCGATGCAAATTAATAACTTTTCTGCACAAATTATGATAACAGATGTACATGTGACTTATAAACTATATCTCTTTTTAGTAGTTCTTTGACAATGTTATAAATACGAGCAGCAAGAAGGGTCGGGAGGCAGTCGGAATGTCACTTTGGTAAAGTGTGTTTGTGTGTTATTGTTTGAGGTGGATAAACAATGCAAAGAACATGTAACGGAAGTACTACTTTGTGTTGAGTCATGGTTTTTGGTGGACAGTGGAATTAAGATGGCCACCAGAGTAATAAATATTTGAAGTTTACATATTTGTGGGTTTCGCTCGTTCTTTATCATCAAAAGCACATAAAAAACACGGGACCTCATGTTTTTAACCCTAGACAACCAGATTTAGAGCCAGCATCAACATCGAGACACAGCAGCGATCCAGCAAGCAGCAGTGATTACTACACTGCATTTTAATGGCGCCAACCTAACATCAAGTGCTAACAAGCTCCGTAAATGGGAGTGAAATAGTCCGATTATAGCAATTAGCAATATCTACGACTAGGCGACCATTACAATGTCCACTTATTCATTTCTCAAAATAGTCACCCTGGTGACTAACACACTTCTCCCAAGAAGAGACACATTCGTTGATACCGTCACTGTGGAAAGTTTGACTTTGATGACGGAGTCACAACCTCAACTCTGCACCTCTCCATCACTGTCAAAGTGATATACTCGAAGATGTGTAAATATCACAACGTTCGTGTGTGGTCCGCCAATGTCAAGCTGAAGGAGACGGTGCTTCATGTATGGACGAACTCTTCGACTTCCTGCTTTCAGTTTTCTGAGGTTCTCGCAGTACCTTGCAG
The DNA here is from genome assembly GCF_023864275.1 of Schistocerca cancellata. Taxonomy (NCBI): domain Eukaryota; kingdom Metazoa; phylum Arthropoda; class Insecta; order Orthoptera; family Acrididae; genus Schistocerca; species Schistocerca cancellata. The sequence goes on from NC_064630.1 coordinate 199,851,519, forward strand.
AGCTCATGGTGGTGCTTTTCGGCATTAATTCCAGCTGCATCACGCCTTGAACATCCCAGAACATTTTGAGCACGACTTTGCCTACTAATGACATAGTCTTGAAATTTACTAGTGTCGTTGACCTACTGTGGCCGAACTCCACTGATGCTCTCTTGTTTTCGGTGTCAAAATGATGAACCCAGCTTTCATCACTGAGGTGCCTCCGGGGAACGAGGTCTCATGCAAATGTTTGTACCTCACGACGGCACCACAAGTAAAGACATTCGCTGCCAAATGCAGCATCGAATCGGAGACGTCGGAGTAGAAACACCCTAAGCGTTTACTTAAAGCTGGAGAGTTACGTAATCATCGCTAACGAGGACAGTATCTTTTTAAATAAAAGTTCCGCCATTTTATTGTATATCGTTTGTTCTACTGTACAATCATGATTTCGGCGTTTGGCCATTTTCAAGTACCACAATAATGGATATGATCAGGCATCTGTAAACGAAGTCATCGTCGAAATATATTAGACGTGGTAATATAATGCAGGTGTCAAGTCTAATATATTTCGCCGATGACTTCGTTCATAGATGTCTGGTCACGTCCAGTATTGTGGTACTTGACAATCAAGAAACTTTGTTGGATATGCAGCAAGTGTTTTACAGATGAGAGTTATTGTCCTAAAAACAGTGTCTATTGAATTATGCCAGATGTAATTCAGTGTGAGGCATTAAACGTTAGAGAGGTTTCAGAGGATTTTTTCCTGGGAAATAATATTTGAAACGTCACGCACTGTATATGTCAAATACATTTACATAATTAAAGAATTAAATGTTGCCATATTAATCAGAAAATTTTCAAAAATTGTGGGAAGCAATAACAAAAAGTAATTTCTGTGTTACGCAAAGTAATCCACTCGAAACGAGCAACGTGGCTTATTTAAAATACAAACATTTTTCGCTAAATAACTACTGCATCGCAATTTCACGTGTCATCTGATATTTAAAGCGAAATTGGTATCCCTTGTTGTATCAGTTTTTATGCCAACGACATTTCGCACAATGCGCGTACATTCCGTTGCAGAAAAGTCAGTTTGTTGGCTACAGTAACGTTCAGAAATAACAGGACTTCCACCCATACGCCCCAGATGTAAGTTTATTGCTTGTTTCGTCCTTTGATACAGTTTTAAGGGTAGTCTACCCTGAAATGGTTGTCAGACTGTTCGAATGTTTTAATAAATGTCCGACGACAAAGATAGCGATTGTCAGATTTCTTCGGCCAACAACGACGTTCTTAAAAATCGCTTTCCCGCAGTAAAATTCTGCTATTCTTATCGTTAAAAGAGAGGTGGGAATCCAAATGCTACTTTCTGGTTAACTCATTAAAGACTGGCTCATTTTTCTGCAAAATGTTTCATTGTCTGACACAGTCTTGCTGTAATGGCCCATGTGATGCGTATAAAAGGTTATTCATTCAATGCCTGTTCCACCTTCTTACTTGTACGATGACTCGTTATTAAGTGATCACAATATTTTTCCCAGTTGCTGTTCGCGTATTTACGTTTTCTCTTTAATACTCTTCAGTACCGGCTCACCTGAAGCACTTGCCTCTTCACTACAGGCGTACTTAGCACCCAGTTTCCATCCGCCTCCTCCATCATTTTGACAACACCTCCAGTCTAACTATTCATTGCTCTTCTCCATACATTGTCCCACGACACTCTCCTTCATATCTTGTTCTTTTGGTTGAGTGATGTACCACCCAAGACTACAGATTAATCTGTATGAAACATACACTATCAACTGTTATTGTTCATTTGACGATCCCGCCAGTATGATTTAGCCTTATCAATCTACAACCAACCGATTCCTCATTAAGTCAGTCACATTTCTAAGAGTATAACCTGCATTTCATATCTCCTTTTCAACATAAATCTTTACACTGTGTAAAACTACACTGCCCGAAAAAAAATTATTATACCTGAAAGATGACGTCGATTTTGATCCGATGATGATACGTGCCAACTGATGGATAGTAGATGTTCTGATAATGGTTTCAACGTCGTCCACCAACAGCAACCAGATCGCCATCTGTGTCTACCCTTTAATAGAGAATGCTCACAGCTAGAAGGCTGAGTGTGGCGCAAACACATGAAGCAAACAGGTAACCGTGCCACGGATATGAGCTTAGGCTTCCTGTAACCAACTGAGCGAGTTTGAAAGGAGACAAATTGTGGTCTTCCGAGTCGCTGGATGCTCCTTTCGGAGAACTGCCACACGAGTCTGATGTGCTGCGTCAGCTGTGCAACGATGTTGGTCACGTGAACATTCTCACACCCGCAGATGTGGGTCTGGACGTCCACGCAGCACGGACACCCGCCAGTATCGTCGTACGAGCGGCGTTTGAAAATTCGCTGTAAAGTCCGAGAGATGGCATCACCGGCGCGTATCGAGGTCATGTTTAGTTAGTAGCATCTTTGGAAGGAACTTACAACAAGTTTCAGCCATATGGTCTACTTTTTTGTGTTTGGCATTCCTGGAATCAAGGAAGTCGAGTGACTGTCAAAAATGGACGAAAAAGAATTTCATGTGGTGATTACACATTACTTTATGAAAGGCAAAACGCCTCAGAAGACTAAAGAGAAGCTTGATAAACATGACAGTGTGAGAACTGTAGACGGCAGAGTTGTGAGGGGAGAGGAGGGAGCAAGCGTTGGCTGGCGAGGGGTGAGGAGCCGTTGAGTCGGGGGGGGGGGGGAGGCAAGGCACGCCTACCAGTTGCAGTGCTGGCACTACAAATTGCGCGTCATGCTTACACGAAAGCAGACGAAAAGATTGGAAGTAAAACTCGCTTTAAATGTTGTTCGTAAACGAAACTGAAATCGTCATGTACATTAAAATCTATATGTTGTGGCGTATCAAGACAGCCACGCCACTCGGAAGTAGCCGAAATGCACGCGTTACACACGCCGGCTGGCGTGAGGTCTGAAACAGGATACGTAATGAATGCTATAAAGAAAAGTACGTAGCTGCTGTAATACTTAACTTTAATCCATCATTTGTATACAGCATTCTTGATGATACAAGTGAGACTCTCTCTAGAAATGGTTAATGGCGCCTTGCTATGTCGTAGCCATGGACTTAGCTGAAGGCTATTCTAACTGTCTCTCGGAAAATGAGAGAAAGGCTTCGTCAGTGTAGTCGCTAGCAAAGTCGTCCGTACAACTGGGGCGAGTGCTAGTACGTCTCTCTAGAGCTGCCGTGTGGTGGCGCTCGGTCTGCAATTACTGACAGTGGCGACACGCGGGTTCGACCGCGGCCGATTTAAAGCTACTACCTAGCAAGTGTGGTGTCTGGCGGTGACACCACACTAATATATATATATATATATATATATATATATATATATATATATATATATATATATATACACTCCTGGAAATTGAAATAAGAACACCGTGAATTCATTGTCCCAGGAAGGGGAAACTTTATTGACACATTCCTGGGGTCAGATACATCACATGATCACACTGACAGAACCACAGGCACATAGACACAGGCAACAGAGCATGCACAATGTCGGCACTAGTACAGTGTACATCCACCTTTCGCAACAATGCAGGCTGCTATTCTCCCATGGAGACGATCGTAGAGATGCTGGATGTAGTCCTGTGGAACGGCTTGCCATGCCATTTCCACCTGGCGCCTCAGTTGGACCAGCGTTCGTGCTGGACGTGCAGACCGCGTGAGACGACGCTTCATCCAGTCCCAAACATGCTCAATGGGGGACAGATCCAGAGATCTTGCTGGCCAGGGTAGTTGACTTACACCTTCTAGAGCACGTTGGGTGGCACGGGATACATGCAGACGTGCATTGTCCTGTTGGAACAGCAAGTTCCCTTGCCGGTCTAGGAATGGTAGAACGATGGGTTTGATGACAGTTTGGATGTACCGTGCACTATTCAGTGTCCCCTCGACGATCACCAGTGGTGTACGGCCAGTGTAGGAGATCGCTCCCCACACCATGATGCCGGGTGTTGGCCCTGTGTGCCTCGGTCGTATGCAGTCCTGATTGTGGCGCTCACCTGCACGGCGCCAAACACGCATACGACCATCATTGGCACCAAGGCAGAAGCGACTCTCATCGCTGAAGACGACACGTCTCCATTCGTCCCTCCATTCACGCCTGTCGCGACACCACTGGAGGCGGGCTGCACGATGTTGGGGCGTGAGCGGAAGACGGCCTAACGGTGTGCGGGACCGTAGCCCAGCTTCATGGAGACGGTTGCGAATGGTCCTCGCCGATACCCCAGGAGTAACAGTGTCCCTAATTTGCTGGGAAGTGGCGGTGCGGTCCCCTACGGCACTGCGTAGGATCCTACGGTCTTGGCGTGCATCCGTCCGTCGCTGCGGTCCGGTCCCAGGTCGACGGGCACGTGCACCTTCCGCCGACCACTGGCGACAACATCGATGTACTGTAGAGACTTCACGCCCCACGTGTTGAGCAATTCGGCGGTACGTCCACCCGGCCTCCCGCATGCCCACTATACGCCCTCGCTCAAAGTCCGTCAACTGCACATACGGTTCACGTCCACGCTGTCGCGGCATGCTACCAGTGTTAAAGACTGCGATGGAGCTCCGTATGTCACGGCAAACTGGCTGACACTGACGGCGGCGGTGCACAAATGCTGCGCAGCTAGCGCCATTCGACGGCCAACACCGCGGTTCCTGGTGTGTCCGCTGTGCCGTGCGTGTGATCATTGCTTGTACAGCCCTCTCGCAGTGTCCAGAGCAAGTATGGTGGGTCTGACACACCGGTGTCAATGTGTTCTTTTTTCCATTTCCAGGAGTCTATATATATATATATATATATATATATATATATATATATGTCTGCCCTCTGTGCGTTCCCAAACCATTCATCCGATTGCGATTACATTTTGGTGATTTGTTCTCCGTACGCCCACGAAGGTTCCTAGCCGAAAAAAAAAAGAAATAAGACACATTCTTGAGGAGATATGACGTCATAAACAATGAGATGCCACCGCGGGAAAATACCCAGATTTGTGCATCCACTATTTGAGAATGAGAGCACTTAGCGACTAGCAACAAACGTTACATACCATTTCAAACTTTTACGAAAATTTTTCTCGCTGACACCCACCACAAAATATTGAAAGGAAAAAAGGTTGTCGCTTTCTAGATTTTCTCAGTACATACCGTAAATCTGCCGCAGTAGGCATGACGATTTAATGTATTATTTCGTTACTATTAACTCTAATCGCAACATATTTCGCATACAGTATCCACATACATCAGTAAATGCGCCGGCAAATTTATGTATCTTTACGACATATAATTCAGGAGATATGACGTGGTAAACATCGAGATGCGTGAAAAAGTGCCGCGTCAGGCATAACGTTTTGTTCTATTATTTCTTCACTACTAACACTATTCGCAACACGTTCCGAAAACGTGTTAAAAAAAGTATATAAAACCACGGGCGTAATCTTCCAATGCTACGCATGCTTTGTCCTGTGTATGTAGCAGCTCTCACTGAATATTTGTAAATAGGGTGAAGCAATTTTTTCTGCTCCCTTTCGCAGCATTCAATCACACGCAATATAATTTTGCGAGCATCGCTACGTAATACTGGTTTCCTTCTAACCGTAGGCCTACCGGTAGGGGTTGTTGGCGACTCCCGAGATGGGCCAGCAACTGTCTCTTCACTCATTTTGATAATGTTTAGCACAACTGCACAATAAAAACACGCAGAACAGTACAGCGCAAAACAATAACGAAGCAGACGACAATGGCTACCTTGTACAACACAGTCAGCAACGTAATGTTGGCAGCAGTCGAAACTGCGTGGCTACCGAAGCCTGCCGACGTTTACCGACTTCTACCGATTCAGGACTAGGGAGAGGTCTGCCATCTAAAAGTGACTCTGCACCTTCGATTAGAACAGTTTATAAGTGGTTTCAAAATTATCAGTGGTCATTTGGGCACAGGTGACGCTGAACGTTCTGGACGCCCTGTGGAGGTTACAACTCCAGAAATCATTGATAAAATCCGTGATATGGTGATGGATAATAGAAGATTGCGTGAGATTGCTAGTGCTGTGGGTATCTCGAATGAACGGGTACATAATATTTTGCATAAAAACTTGGACATGAGAAAGCTATCCGCAAGATGGGTTCCGCGATTGCTCACGCTTGACCAGAAACGGAATCGTGTGAAGTGTTGCAAGGATTGTTTGCAACTGTTCAGGAAGAACCCGCAGGACTTTGAGCGTCGTTTCGTCACTGTGGACGAAACCCGGATACAGTACTATACGCTTGAGACCAAACAACAATCTAAACAATGGGTTACCAAGGGAGAATCTGTACCAAAAAAGGCGAAGACCATTCCTTCGGCCAGAAAGGTTATGGCGACTGTCTTTTGGGAATCACAAGGAATAATCCTTAGCGACTATCTGGAAAAGCGTAAAACTATTACAGGTGCAAATTATTCATCGTTACTGGACCGTTTGAAATCCCAACTGTTAGAAAAACACCGCTATTGGACTGCAAAAAAGTCCTTTTCCATCATGACAATGCACCAGCACACACTTCAGCAGTTGTGGTCGTAAAATTAATGGAAATAGGATTTCAGCTCGTTTCACTTCCCCCTATTCTCCAGACGTGGCTCCCTCGGACTACTATTTGTTCCCCAACTAGAAGAAATGGCTGGTGGGACAAAATTTTTATTCAAACGAGGAGGTGATTGCAGCAACTAATAGCTATTTTGCAGACTGGGACAGTTCTTATTATTCGGAAGGGATCAACAATTTAGAACAGCGTTAGACGAAGTGCGTAAGTCTAAAGGGAGACTATGTCGAAAAATGAAAAAAGTTTACCCCAAACACGTAAGTAGTTTTTATTTTTGCACAGACTTTTCAAACGCCCCTCCTATTATAAGGGCAGCAGTGGAAGATCCTATAGCTACCGCAGAACAGATGAGAGGGCTTGTGGGCCCAAACGTGTCAATACGAACTTTTGCGAACCGGTTATTAGCAGCGGGCTATAGGCACGCACCATTCTAGCTCGTCTCCCACTCACGTCACAGCATCGACGTGCACAGCTCGATTGGTGCCGTCAGAGGATCATTTGGAATGGTGACTTTTCTGAATGACTTTTCTGGAAACTAGAAATCTTCTCTGTAGGAATCAGCATGGGTTTCGAAACAGACGATCGTGTGAAACCCAGCTCGCGCTATTCGTCCACGAGACTCAGAGGGCCATAGACACGGGTTCCCAGGTAGATGACGTATTTCTTGACTTCTGCAAGGCGTTTGATACAGTTCCCCACAATCGTTTAATGAACAGAGTAAGAGTAAATGGACTATCAGACCAATTGTGTGATTGGATTGAAGAGTTCCTAGATAACAGAACGCAGCATGTCATTCTCAATGGAGAGAAGTCTTCCGAAGCAAGAGTGATTTCAGGTGTGCCGCAGGGGAGTGGTGTAGGACCGTTGCTATTCACAGTATATATAAATGACCTTGTGGATAACATCGGAAGTTCACTGAGGCTTTTTGCGGATGATGCTGTAGTATATCGAGAGGTTGTAACAATGGAAAATTGTACTGAAATGCAGGAGGATCTGCAACGAATTGACGCATGGTGCAGGGAATGGCAATTGAATCTCAATGTAGACAAGTGTAATGTGCTGCGAATACATAGAGAGAAAGATTCTTTATAATTTAGCTATGATATAGCAGGTCAGCAACTGGAAGCAGTGAATTCTATAAATTATCTGGGAGTAGGCATTAGGAGTGTTTTAAAATGGAATGACCATATAAAATTAATCGTCGGTGAAGCAGATGCCAGATTGAGATTCATTGGAAGAATCCTAAGGAAATGCAGTCTGAAAACAAAGGAAGTAGGTTACAGTACGCTTGTTCGCCCACTGCTTGAATACTGCTCACCGGTGTGGTATCCGTACCAGATATGGTTGGTAGAAGACATAGAAAAGAACCAACGGAGAGCAGCGCGCTTCGCTACAGGATCATTTAGTAATCGCGAAAGCGTTACGGAGATGATAGATTAACTCCAGTGGAAGACACTGCAGGAGAGACGCTCAGTAGCTCGGTACGGGCTTTTGTTGAAGTTTCGAGAACATACTTTCACCGAGGAGTCAAGCAGTATATTGCTCCCTCCTATATATATCTCGCGAAGAGACCATGAGGATAAAATAAGAGAGATTAGAGCCCACACAGAGGCATACCGGCAATCTTTCTTTCCACGAACAATACGAGATTGGAGCAGAAGGGAGAACCGATAGGGGTACTTAAGGTACTGTCCGCCACACACCGTAAGGTGGCTTGCGGAGTATGGATGTTGATGTAGATTGTCAGTTGACTGCTATATGTGACGTATTTTTTCAGTGGGAGCAACGGGATTTGTAAGATGTGGTAATATATCAGGGCATTATGAAATATCGAGCGAAATATTGTGGACGAAGATTCTGTGGATATTCGTACTAGTCAGTTTGGTACGAAGATAGAGTTTATTTAATTTTGGACTGGGATTTCGAATCAGAATCCGCCTACTTTTGCAACTATGTTGGCGTGTGCACATTTAATCAGTTGTGAGGCTGGCGTGACATTGTGAGCGATGGGATTGATTAGTACAAGAGTCTGAATTTGCGCTAGCAATTATAATATGAGGCATTTTCTGAAGGATTTGGGTGTTGAGATGAACCTGAGAGTTTTTATTCTGACGGTATCCAGTAGAGTAGGCCTGAGAAGATAGTGTAGTGGCTTTATCTTCTGAGCTGCCAACCATCTATTTGTATATTTCTTCTTGACAAAAATACTGTGGCGCTTATCGTATTTCTTATTGATGGAATTGTTTATCAACTGCTACTGAATGGAAAAACATGACAGAAGGCGACTAGGTTGAATCTCGAGTGAAATATAGGAGGAGAGAGCGAATCTCTAGATGCTCCATTCTCACCTGAAGAATTGGGAAGACCAGTGCGAGAACTGAAAGAAAATAAAGCTGCAGGCCCTGATGACACACGAGCTGAACAAATGAAGCAGTTTGGTCCAAAATTAATGAATGGCTAGTGAGAATTTTCAACGGAAACTGACAACTGCTGCTGTCTTTGTTCACCTTTCTGCTGGGTATGATACCATAAACCACCAACGATACTTCATTAAGATGTACAAAATAACAAAGGACATTCATCTGAGTTACATGTTAACGACGCATGTTGAAGAATCGAAGACTCTTCGTAACCCTTCAAGGGATGAAAGGTACATGGAGAAACCAAAAGAATTGCATACCACAAGGGAGTGTTCTATCCTCTATTTTGTGCAATATGTATAAAAATGGCCTGTCACACCAGCTGAAAATAAAGACATTCATATATACAGACAACGCTGCCATTATTGTTCAAGAAATAATATTTGAAGAGATTTAAAGATGAATGGTTCAAATGGCTCTGAGCTCTATGGGACTTAACTTCTGAGGCCATCAGTCCCCTAGAACTTAGAACTACTTAAACCTAACTAACCTAAGGACATCACACACATCCATGCTCGAGGCAGGATTCGAACCTGCGACCATAGCGGTGCGCGGTTCCACACTGTAGCGCCTAGAACCGCTCGGCCACATCAGTCGGCTAAAGATGAATGACAGAGGCTTTGAAAGCAAACTGACAGAGGCTTTGCATACCTTGGTGAACTACGATCAAGAAAATCATCTGTGACCTAATCTAGAAAAAAACTCAAGTAAGCGCATTTCACCTGCGTAATAGAGAAGCCTCAGTTGGAAATTCAGTGGATGGGGGCTAGACTGCAACGCTGCACCAAATAAAACTACTTAGGATTCTCCCGAGACCGTACACCGTACTCTGAAGAACCCTGCACTGATTTATACGGAAGAAATATGTACAAGGAACAACACTATACGTAAACTGACTGGTTCAGTATGGAGGGCACAGGCTAACAGCCTGAGGTTCTTCGATCATCAGCAATGGGATACTCTTTTGCAGCCGGAGAATATGCGGCACCTGTATGGGAGGCGTCTACCAAGTCCTGACAAGTAGACGTCGCTCTAAATGAGATTGTCTGGATTGTCACCAACTGCCTGATGCCTTTACATGTCCACAAAATTTACTCACTTACGACCACAGCATCACCAAATATCAGACGTAGAGTAGCCAGTGAAATAGATAGAAAAAGGGTATATCGATCCATGGCGCTTAATGTACAATCACCAAACAGTTCCAACTCGTCTAAGTCAAGGAAGAGCTTTATCCAACGGACAGTAGCGCTAGAAGGCCGACTGAGACCTGCACCCCGAAAAAAAGAAACACACAAGGACAGCAACTGCAGTCTAGTATACGAAGGGCGCTGAACAGATTAAGGACAGGAATCGTTAAATGCAAAGTAAACATGCAAAGTTAACATGGTTGAGATGACCAGCGTGAATGTGGAAAACCACAGATGATTGAACATTTCTTCATGTGCCCACAGATGGAATTTCTTTGCACAGCTGAAGATCTATTTTATGCAATGTGTAAAGAAACTGGTTCTCTACTTCTAAAAAAAAAAACCTTTTAAATAATAAAACATGACCTATACAAGGAATCTGATTACCCCTGTTAGTCATGGAGGAAAAGAAAGAAAAAAAAAAATTAATTAGTTCATTCAGTAAAATTATTATATAGATGCGATAAATCACTTTAATGGGGGCCAAACGAACAATTAAAGTCAATATAATTCCAGCAAACCTGCAAAAGTAAAAACAAGTTATTTTAGGGGCCTACATAGACATCGCGCATCTGCTAGATGCCCACGAAATACGTAATTTTGTTTTGAAGCTGACAGCCAATGAGAAAATAGGTGCAGTTTTCAAGCACTAATGGCGGACAGCATCAGCTGGTAATATGCGTAATTTTATGGTAGCTAGTTTTACTACACAAAAAATAAAATATGTACTCCTTCCAGAAGAAGTAACAAACAAACATTAAAATTATAATGAGCAGCAAAATGTCTGAGAAGAATTTTGAAAGAAAATTATTAATTGAACTTTAATTTGGCGGGTTTTCGACACTGTCAACAAGACGAAATAATGGAAAGAATCTTTATTGGAACCAAACAAAATTGAGATATTGTGACAGTATTTTTAAAATAGTTAATTTAACTGCAATTGCCTTTCGTTTTGAAATGAGAGAGAGCGTAATAATTTTCTTTTAATGTCTTAACTGTTGCTGCAGGCAGTGCGATGACGTCAGCGGTAGTCCGCGCGGACGATGTGTGAAGTGAATTCTGGTTCGTGGCGTGAAGATAATGATGGATCCTCCTGTTTCATTAATATTCCAGTTACGGCGGTGGTCCACGTCTCCGTTGTAATCGAATCAGCTGGCAGCACTGGCGCGATAATAATAGTTCCAGTGTGTGCGTTGTCGTTACGCACGCGACGTTTTATTATTAAAAGTTTATTAATCAAGCGGTGCGGGTAGGTCGGAATTATGCAATGTCTTTAGTATTTACGATATATATCCGGTTAATGCCAATACTTCGCACAGTTCTTTCACCGTGTTGCCACAGGAAAACAGTCACATGTGTTTATCACTATAACAGTCCGTTAAACATCAGTTCAATATACGTCGTCGTCTTTAAGACAGTTTGGACGATATAATAAATGTTTCTTGATCAAACCACAGCACTGTTCTTTTACAAAATGAACGAAGAAACAATGTGACGTATTAACAAATCAAGAATAGTTGAAATAAATGACACTTTCGTACTATGACAAGGTAATGCACAAAAGAGAAGAAAATATTATCGACTTTCGGGGAAAGCAATGTCTTTACAAATGGCAAGGTAATTAAAGCTGCAGAGTTTTGGAGGAATAGTTTAGATGTTCACGCCCGGACACAAGAAGTAAAATAAGTAAGTATTGATGGGTGGGTGTGGGGGAAGCCGCAGGGCGGTGAAAAATGTCGGTGTCATCGAGGTGAAGTATCAGATGGCAGATGGAAAAAGGACAAAACCCGAGGATGCTAAGAAGGCATGAAAAAAACCGGTCGGTTAAAAACGATTTCGGTATTTTTGTTCTGAATAACCGGTATTTTTCGGTATTTATTTCGTCTCGGTTATAAAAGGAGTTCTTTTACTAATAAAACCAAATTATCAATTAGCCATAGCAGTAGTGCTAAAATTTTTCGTTTTTAAGTAAACCTTTCTTTAAAATAGAGTGATTTTCATTCGTAAAATTTGCATTGGTTTGAAAGTTTGCGTTATTACTCGAAACAAGAAAAACTCAGTGCTATTTTAATAACAATGCTGACTGAAACGAGCAACAAATACATGGCATAAGAACAGGTACAGCATTGCTAAGACAATGATGTCCCTGAGGTTAAAATCTGCGTTGTTAGGCCGCGTCATATTTCTTCGAACCTGTTGGGATCTTCTTCGGGATCTTGTGGTGGCCAGTGTAGATTGTTCAATCTACAGTAGACTCCACAAATCCTGAAGAAGATACCAGCAGAGGGGTCGAAACGTCGATTGTTTGAAGAAATATGAAGCGATCTAATAACCCAGAATATTTTAACTTCAGTGACAACTGCCACGAAAGGCTTCAGACTTACGTAATAATGTCCTTGTTGTTGTGCGTCGTGGTTTAAATAACGTGTGTAGCTGCGGTCTGTACGGTAGTTCATCGCCGTTGTCGTTGGACATCAGTTGCGGTGTAGAATGGCACCAACCCTAGTCTGAAAATATTTTCACGTAGTGCCGTAGCAATGAAGTACAATGCTTCATTTACTTTAGAGAATTAAAGATATGTCTGCCATTCCTATGAACTAATAAAAGAGGAAGGTAACAATAAGCAACAATGCTAAATTAAAAACTTAACTACAAATCATTCATAGTATACAATGAAAATATAAAGTAGGTGATCTACTGCCTGTTTCTACTCTTCATCGGCTTGTAGCCCTTGAGATCCAGGAAGTTAACATGAAAAACAGTTCTTCAACCTCAGTTTTCTCTCTTTAGCGCTGAGTATTCGTAATGCCAAATAGCGGCATGATCTCCGATTACAGCAAGATTTTAGAGCGGAGTTTCACAACATTAGAAACAGTAGGAGAGTAATGGTGATTATTCGTAGTTTTCAATCTCTAATCAAAATGGTTCTAATGGCTCTAAGCACTATGGTACTTAACATCTGCCGGCCGGGGTGGCCGAGCGGTTCTAGGCGCTACGTCTGGAACCGCACGACCGCTACGGTCGCAGGTTCGAATCCTGCCTCGGGCATGGATGTTAGTGATATCCTTAGGTTAGTTAGGTTTAAGTAATTCTAACTTCTAGAGGACTAATGACCTCAGAAGTTAAGTCCCACGGTGCTCAGAGCCATTTGAACCATTTTTAAACTTAACATCTGAGGTCATCAGTCCCCTAGACTTAGAACTACCGAAACCTTACTAACCTAAGGACATCACACACATCCATGCCCGAGGCAGGATTCGAACCTGCGACCGTAGCAGCAGCGCGGTTCAGGACTGAAGCGCCTAGAACCGCTCGGCCATAGCGGCCGGCCAATCTCTAATCGCTTTTCGAGAAAAGTGGCGAGCGGCGGACAGCCTAGGTTTTCTTTTATTTACGTATTTAATTCAATATTTTGATTCTGTATATCTTGAAACTGAGTAAGCCAAAATTTGTCAGTCTTTATCCGATTTCTACGTGTGTTACAGGAAACAAAAGGAACGAAAAGTGGTTACTTCAGAAACCGGTGATTCTGAGTGGTTTTAACAGTCGTGTTATACTGCCGTGGAGAAAAGGAGATATAACTGAAAACCGGTTGTTTCAGCGATATCTGCCATCCCTAGTTCCGAGGTGTGCACCGAAGTTCGCTGAGAAAAAAAAGACAGACAGTTACGATCGTACACTATGGTGGAACGTAAGGCGAGTGCCGTCTTTGCGTTGGAGGTGACCGCATAGGCGACGGTTCAGCGACAGCAGTAGATGATCGGAGGGATACGAATAACAGTGCTCGCCGGAAAGGCAAGGAAGAATTGAGATGTAATGAACAAGAGATGAGCGCTCTTGGCAGTGACGATGTTAAACGAAATGAGCGAGACAGACGAAAGACGGCGGAGTGATACAATTTTAGTGCCCCGAAGTACAAACCCATGGCGTTTCCCTAACAGCGTGCAGCAGGTTTGCTGAGGGGCCCCAATCCTCGAATTCACGCCCTTCATAGATAACTCCAGTTTCCGTGGTTTGCCCAAATAAAGCGTAAATGCAGAAAGTACATGAACTGCTGAAAAAAGTTTCGCGCCACACTTGTCACCTGCATAGTTTCTATTTCTTATTTCTTGGAAACTGAGCCTTCCAGGGACGTCTCTGCTATCGATATCAGAGGGGCCTGCCAAGACTGCTATGTGGTGAGTGTTATCTGCGGCTCAGGCGTAAGTGGGGCAGCCTTGGCTAGTGCAGGCTGTTATAGTTAGCCTACGGATTAGGGAGAACATGCTCGGCCGGTACTGAGTTGAGATTTTCAGAGAAAGATAACGCGCGCGAACCCCCCCCCCCCCCCCTCCCAAACACACACTAAATGCTAGTGCCATGACAAACCAAGGGTAACAGAAGTCAGAAGTTATCGTTGGTAAAATCAATAATCAACGGGTGAGGTAGCATAAACTCTGTCCCTCTGTTTTCTGACAAGGGAGAGAGCAGAATTCGATGCAGAATTTAAACAAAAATCACCATCTCTATTTATAAGGTCACTTGCTAGTTTAATTTCAATAGCTTCCTTAGTAATACTATCCCAATAGACGGAAGTGCGAGCCAGAATGTCCGAGTCGTTTTATTCCATAGGATGACCGGTTCCAGGACAATGATCTGGAACGGCGAATTTACTCGGCTGTTGTAAGCGTGTTCGCCGCTTATGCTCAGTGCACCGTTCCTCCACAGACCTGAGGATGTGATCATTATATGACATCCCACAACTGCAAGGAATAAGGTAGACATCGGCCTTAAACAAACCAAGACTGTCTTTTGCGGAACTTAAATGGACCCTGATCATAGATTGCGATCGAAAAATACGACCAATCCCGTTCGAAATGCTTCCTGCCTAAGGCAAAAGGCCGTAGACTTTAGTGCCACCTCGTCGTTATCCCCACTCACCCGGTATACGAGTATTAGATAGCGCAACGCAGGTCTGACGTGTCTTTCACTATCACTGTTCTGACGACAAATAACTCTCGAGGTGGGCTAACTCAGCTGACAAACTCTCAGGATCCAAGATGACATGGGTCCTGTGAACCAAGGTACGAAGTACCCCTTCACGTTGAGCCGGATCGAGACAACTATCGGCCTGCAGATACAAGTCGAAGTGAGTAACCTTCCTAAGCACAGCATTTTCCAACGAATCACCAACCTTCCTCCTAACAAACATATCAAGAAAGGGAAGTCAACCATACTTTTCCACCTGCAATATGAAACAACTTTTTAGAACACCTAAAGTCAATCCATCAGAATACCTTTTTCATGACGGAGGTGGAAAAGGACGGCTGTCTTCCCTTCCTTGATGTATGGGTCAGGAGGAAGGTTGATGATACGTTAGAACATGCTGTGTGTAGGAAGCCTACTCACTCCAACTTGTATCTGCAGGCTGATAGTTGTTTCAATCGCCTCAATGTGAAGAGGCACTTCGTACCTTGGTTCACAGGGCCTATGTGATCTTGGACCCTGAGCGTCTGTCAGCTGAGTTAGACCATCTCGAAGTCATCTGTCGTCAGAATAGTGATAGTGAAAGACACATCAGACGTGCGTTGCGCTATGTGACACTCGTACACCGGGTGAGTGATGATAATAACGAGGTGGCACCAAAGTCAACGGCCTTTTTGTCTTACGCGGGGAGCATTTAGAGCAAGATTGCTCGTATTTTTCGATCACGATCTAAGATCAGGGTCCATTTAAGTTCCGCAAAAGATGGTCCTGGTTTGTGTAAGGCCGGTGTCTACCGTATTCCTTGCAGTTGTGGCATGTCATATATTGGTCACACCCTCAGGGCTATGCAGGACCGGTGCGCTGAGCGACTAACACGTTTACAACAGCCGAGCAAATC
Organism: Schistocerca cancellata; assembly: GCF_023864275.1. Lineage (NCBI taxonomy): Eukaryota > Metazoa > Arthropoda > Insecta > Orthoptera > Acrididae > Schistocerca > Schistocerca cancellata. The sequence goes on from NC_064630.1 coordinate 199,867,623, forward strand.
CGCCGTCCCAGAATATTGTCTTGGCAACGGTCACTGTATGTAATACAACAACATGGAGATTTATCAAAACTAGACATAGTTGTCTCACTGGGAATTCCACAATCGTTCATTAAGTAAAATATGGAGTTTCAGTCTTCGATCGCTATTCTTTATTTTCAATTACCGGTTTCGGGCTAGCTGCCCATTTTCAGATCTGTTAGACAATGTTAAAAATGTAATTAATAAGAGAGATACAGTTATTGAAAAAATATCTTAGTTTACAAAAAGAAATTTTGGAACGTATTAAATGCCAACATACCATATGTTGTAGTTACAGAGTAACTTGTCCGTACAGAACACACAGTTCACTGTCATAAGTAAAGTAAATTTCAATCTGTTAAAACATTATATCGCAGTATTTAAGAGTAACCTGATTGGTAGCAGTAAAAAGTGCCATCTACCTATAACAATTGTGCATCTGTTATTATTTCGCCGTATATATTATTGGCGAATATTCTTTTTAATAAAACAATTTTTTAAAGTAATAACAAATGAATAATCTTTTTGAGTGGACCTTGAAACGAAAAATTTTTACATTAATTTAAAATTTCTTTATAAAGAAACATAAAATATAATTAAAATGTAGATATTCTTCCGAAAATGTGCGTTTACTCTTCTTTGTTTTTGATTGGTGGTTGAGTGGATTTCCCTACGTCAGAACGTATACAACGCCACGCCGAGTCGTCTTGCGCCGCGCCCAATTCACCTCGCCGCCAGTACGCTGAGGGCCGTTCCGCTGTAGCTGTTTCTTACTGAGGCGTGCTGTTGCATTCAAGAGTAAGCCTAAAACAGGTCTTTAAAAATCTCATAATAATTCCTGTGCATAAAATCACTTTGCTCATTAAGTAGTAGGCCTGGGGTTTTTCTTTGATGTGCGTATATTTCAATCTCTTCGAGCACGTTGAGATAGACTTTTTGGAGCTTTATGTAGCACCTCCATTTGTTGATTTATATTACTAACTTCATGTCTACTCTCTTTTACATGTGTTCCAAATGCTGTTCGATTGCTATGACTGCAATGTTCCCTGTATCGAATTTCAATATTCCGCCCTGTTTGTCCTATATAATAACTGTCACATTCAGCACATTTAATCTTATATACTCCGGAATTATTGTATTTCGTTTGTATTAAAGCAGTACTGAGTTAAAAGTTTCATGACAGCACTCCCTACCAATCATAAAGCTTTTAATGAAAGACATTCTCCAGATAAATCATAGGCTTTACATACAAAACTTTTGTATTTCATTAGAGCACAAACGGTCTCGATCTTCTCTGTCAGTATCAGGTACAGAGTAAAACGACTATTACATAGTCTCTTGACTGATTCGTGTTACTTGGCTATAGCAATTGTTCTTGTACGTGGTGACAATATGGAACGCACTTGGTGGCTAAAAACTGCTCGAGCTCCAATGAAATAAAGGTTTTTTATGCGTACAACCTATGGTAAATATCAGAAGGTCTTCCATTAAACGTTATGGGAAAGTCTTGTACCTAGAAGATTGCATACCTAGCAAGACATGCTGTTTTTTGGTCGGGACTTCAGTCTGCTGGGTGATTTTAGAATCACGTGAAAGAATGCGCACTAGATACGGCCATAAGAAATTTTCGCCATGTTATACAATTTCTGTTGTTAGACATGAGGCTGTGTATTGTACAGCATTTGTAAATAATTTCGCGTTCTAGATATTTAAGTGCCTTATAATGTATTAAACCTATTTGGAATAGAAAGTTAATTTTTCAGTTACAAAATTTCTGATGAGTAAAATGCTATCCATTTTTAGAAACATTTACATACCATACGGGCAGTCAGGCCATACTTCATCCGTCGTGCCTCATCTTGTACCCTGAGAGAGAAGGGCACTTACCAGAGAAACATTTGATACTTCCAAATGAGGGGAGTTTCTTTAACAAATTTACCTTTCTTGAACATGGAAATTTGTGTTTTCTGTGTGAAAAAGTATTTAACTTGTAAATGGTTTTTGATCATGTTTCTTTTTAATTTTATTTTTCTTGATGATTATTTGTGTGTAGTAGAGTAATAATGCAACAGATAGACGAATAAATACAGTATTGACAACTCTTTTAATATTCAATAGAATTTTTTTTATTTTTTTTATTTTTTATTTTATTTATTTATTTATTTATTTTTTTTTTTTTTTTTTTTTTTTGTGTGTATGCCCATGTCGTACCTCGGAACATGTTTCCACGTTTGGAAAACCTTAATTTTCTAGGGTAATTTTTGTTATTTCAGGAATCGACAGCAGCACTTAAAAAGTGAATGCCATCGTTTTAAAACGGAACTGAAAATATATCAAACTTCTAGAGGCGAAATTCTGTTGCGCGTACCAACGTACAATTCTCTCTCGTACTTAATGTTATCCAACAGCAGATTTTGATTTTGTTGATGTGCAAGCATTTTAATTTCCAACACAATGCGTGTATCTTGTTTACTGCTTTGTTTTCATTTGGCAGTAAGGTCTTTCTTTAAGTTTCATTAGGTTTGTTCTTTCATTCTTTCCTCCACTTGAATCTATGCCCAAACAAGTTCGCAGGTATGCAGGGGATGTTTTTTTTTTTTTTTTTTTTTTTTTTGAAGAGTTTGTTACTCAAGAAACGAAAAACATAAGATTGGGGCACGTTTGACAGGTAGACAATAGTTCAAGCAGTCTCTCGTCCGAAGAGATCTACAGGCGCTTATCATCCACAAGATACATACCAGCCTGATGATACCATCGGAGAAAGGTGATATCTGAGATCCACATTTTCTCATAATGCTTCCGTGACGACGAAGGATCACCCAGATCTCACATTGTCCTCACCACCTGTTTGTCCAGTTTAACGTTTAAACATCAAGCAACGCTTCCTAACACTCATCAGATTCGTAGCATATTCGCCGCAGAAATGAACAAGTGATTTATGGATGTGACGTGGCATAACACTTTGTGCTTGCAAAAACAGAATCTTGTCTTGCCATTCACAGCACATAGCATTTCCAATAGCGTCCAATAACATTAAAACTGTGAAGACGCAGTGGTGTAGTGTAGTGCTTCAAAAAATGGTCTTGAATGAGTTTTAAATCTCTGTAAGCTCATCCTGAGCTATGTTTCGTGTGGTTTCCTTAAAAGTCCGAAGCTGACTACCTGCCTTGTCCAGAGCTTGTGCTCTGTGTCTCTGGCAACGGTAGTTGTTACCAGTTGTTTCCCGAAACAACTTCCATGACTTGACATTCCGTATCGTCTATAACAGTGAATACTATTTGGTCCAAAAGTGACAACACTAATACCGACAAACACGAACAGCAGTGTTACGTGTAAGTACTTATTTACCAGAATTTGTTCACCTTGCAGGTCATTTGGCTACCTACTTCAAGTGATTGCTTTCTTGAACTGTTTGCATTAAGTCCAATTCAACCCATGTCTATCGTAGGTCTTTCAAGATTTCGTCCATCTCTTCCCACCAACACTGCTTTGGCTCTGCGGAGTTCAGGCATCCGAGCTACATTTCCTGCCAACCTAAGTAATCGTGCCTTCATTTTGCGTGCTGTATCATTTCGCACGCATCATGTTTCTTTCTTGATCCCCAGCCATCCGCATCTTGCAGCTGGCCAAAAGTCTTCCTCAAGATTTTGTGTTCAGATCCTGTTTCACATAAGCAGTTTTTGTGGTACTGAAGTTATCTGTTCCATGTAATGCCTCTGGAACTCCTAATGCGTTGTATGTCTTGAGTTTCGATTTTCTGGAGAGCGTATGTCACTTGGTTAAATGTTTCAAGCTGAAGTATGTTCAGAATGCATTTACATTCTGCTGTTTTATGTCCAGTATTACGTTCTTAAAGTTGTTATACATATGCTGGCTACTTTAAGTTTTCCCTTACTTGAAGAAATAGACCGTTTTGGACTTTCGTCCTTCTTCAGTTGGCATAATACTTTTATATCTTCGTAAATAAAATTAAATTCAAGAGTCGACATGACAGACCAGTATTAAACCAAGAATGGAATGTGTCTGTACATGAAAAACATACTTGGGGACAATGTTATAGAGAGAGTAGGGTAAGTAGGTGAATATGAGAAGGGAGATATGGTACTGCGAAAAAAATTTGACAGAGCACCGAATGACTTAAATCGAAACAAGGTCCTTGTAGTGGACAACGTTCCCTCAGAATTATTGAAATTCTTGATAGAGCCACCCATGTCAAAACTATTCTAGCTGATGCCCAAGATATATGAGAGGGGCAAAATACCCTCAGACTTAAAGAAAAATGTAATAATTCCAGTTCCAAAGAAGACAGGCACTGACACTCGTGAGTACTATTGAACCATCAGTTCGATGGATCATGCAAGCAAAATATTGAGACGAATTTTTGACGTAAAGGTTAAAAAAACTGGTAGAATCCGACCTCGGAGAAAGGCTGTTGGCGTTCTGGGGAAACACAGAAACAAGTGAAACAATATTGAACCTATGACTTAGCTCAGAAGACAGGTCAAAGAAAGATAAACTCGCTTTTAAAAGATTTTTAGATATAGAGAAGGCTTTCGACAATAGTGTAACTGGAATCCATTCTTTGATATTCTGAAAATAGCAGGAATAAAAGACAGGGAGTGAATGGTTATTTACAACTTGTAAAGAAACCGAACTGCTGTTATAAGAGGTGAAGGACATCAAAGCGAAGCAGTAAATCAGAAAGGATTGTGACGGGCTTGCAGTCTCTCCGTAACGTTATTCATTCTGTACATACAGCAAGCTGTAAAGGAGATAGAGGAGAAATTTGAAAAGGAAATTGAAATCATGAAGAAGAAATAAAGAAATTTGGAATAGGAGTTATATTTCAGGGAGAAGAAATAAAAACATTGTGACTTCCTGGAAGATTAAAACTGTGTGCCGGACCGAGACTCTAACTCGGAAGCTTTGCCTTTCTTCGCACTATCCTTTCTTTGAGGAGTGCTAGTTCTGCAGGTTCGCAGGAGAGCTTCTGTAAAGTTTGGAAGGCAGGGGACGAGGTACTGGCAGAAGTAAATCTGTGAGGACGGGGCGTGAGTCGTGCTTGGGTAGCTCAGTTGGTAGAGCACTTGCCCACGAAAGGCAAAGGTCCGAAGTTCGAGTCTCGGTCCGGCACACAGTTTTATCTGCCAGGAAGTTTCATATCAGCGCACACGCCGCTTCAGAGTGAAAATCTCATTCTAAAAACATTGAGGCTTGCCGATGTCATAGTAATATCTGTCAGATACAGCAAATTACTTGGATTAGCAGTTGAAAATAAGATACATTATGAACATAAAATAAACATGGTTAATGAATGCAGTTAAATCAACTGATGTTGAAGAAATTAGATTAGGATGTGAGACACCAAAAGTAGTAGACGAATTTCGCTGTTTGCATGAGAAAGTAACGGATGAAACTTCCTGCCAGATGAAAACTGTGGTCGGGAGTGATACTCGAAGTCGGGAACTTTGCCTTTCACGGGTAAGTGCTCTACCATCTGAGCTACCTAAGCGCGACTGAAGACCCCTCCTCTAGCTTTATTTCCGCCAGTACCTCATCTCCCAACCTGCAAACTTCACAGAAGTTCTCCCGTGAAACTTGCGAGACTAGCACTCCTGCAAGAAAGGATATTGGCGAAATGAGGCTTAGCCACAGCCTGGGGGATGTCTCCAGACCTCATCGATCAGCGCAGTTGGAGGAGCTCTGCCCGTTCCCCCCGACTTAAATCCCACCTAGCATTTGTGGAATGCGTTGGAGGGGTATATTTCACCACGTCCACATGCACCAACGACATTCCAGCAAGTGTCAACCGAGCTGGTGGAGAAATGGAGTGCGCTGCCACAAGAACTGCTTAGCTTACCTTCCTCGTTACCAGCATGGGAGCACATTACAGAGCACGCATTGCCGTCCGTGGTGGTCGGTGACACGCCGTATTAAGGACTATGTCTTGCCTTTTGTATTGTCCAGGGGACTACAGTGTAATTACTGTCAATTGATAAAAGTGTCATTTGTGTTGGTTTCATTGCGTATTTCTTTTGATTGCCGTATGAACTATACTGTAGCAGTTCTTTCTGTGTTTCACCGAGCTGTGTTACTTGATCAGGCGGAAGTTACTTTGCGCATTAAGTTTTGGACACTAGTGTCACTTCCTTGGTATACCAGATTCCCTCTGGCGATTGTACAAGCATAGCCTGTGGACATCATAAGCCTCGGAGTAATCTGTGTTCGCCGGCCGAAGTGGCTGGGTGGTTCTAGGCGCTTCAGTCTGGAACCGCGCGACCGCTACGGTCGCAGGTTCGAATCCTGTCTCGGGCATGGGTGTGTGTAATGTCCTTAGGTTAGTTAGGTTTAAGTAGGGACTAATGACCTCAGAAGTTAAGTCCCATAGTGCTCAGAGCCATTTTGAACCAAATCTGTATTCGTATATGATACCAGAACTCCCAGAATTTCTATATTCTCTCTCTACGAAACTTCGATAATTTCCGACCTGCTTCAGTTTACCCTACTGGATCAACATAACGAATCTACGAATGGCTTGACACAGTACTTTATAGCATGTGAGGGTAATCGGTGTGAGGGTAATCTCTCTTACTTAGGAAGAAAAGTGTACCTACAGAAACAAATGCAGCCAGTAGTAAGTGAAAAAATGATGAAATTTCACATGTAAAAAAAAAGTTATTTTGCTACGTTTTTGAACTTCCACTGCTATGAGTGTGAGTCCTCAATTCTTCCTGGTCATGCTGACGAAGGTTTATGAATTTATTTGCAAAAGTATAGACAGTAGAAATTAAAACGTCCTGTGGTGCCTCTCCTGCTCCAAGTCGGCCCATCTGACGTCCTACCCCCTCTCTTCATTTACTGTCACTTGAAGATTCGTTATCTACTGGGTCATTCCAAGTGCAACAGCTTACAATTGTAAGGACAATTTCCTACACAAATCGGAGATGCAGCCATCGTCGAGCGGAAGTGAGCAGCGAGGGGCGATAGAGTGTTTCTGTTTTATCAGCGCGCTGCTACACGGCGTGCGAAGCGCCCCTGTTCTGGATTTAGTCCTCCGGCAGAGGCACTGCAATGTTTAGGCGCTGCAGATTGCACGGATCCGCGCGCCACGATTGTATTGCAGTCCCGGTAAATGAGAAGACTGGGGGCGTGGATTGCATGCGGTCGTGTGGCGGAGCGACCGCAGCGCGCGGTGTGGGGGCGGACGGGGGTGGGAGGGTTGATAAGGCGCCCCGTGCGAGGGCCGCCGCGCCCGCCCCGATAAAAGACGCGTCGCGCAATTTCACAGTCGGCGCGCGAAAGAGAAAGAGGGGTGTAAAATGGAACAGATTCAAAGCAGCCAATCACGTCTGCATAAAATTCCCATTCTGGCGCGCGCTGATAAGGGAAGAGCCTTTTAAAGCCGTGCTCGCACCGCGTTCAGACATTGTAAAGTGCGAAACCGCTATTAAAGCCGCGCGCGCACGCGCCGTCGGCTCTCCCCACCCCTGGTCCCGCCAACCACTGCCACGGGGATTCCCCCTGCGACACGGGCGCCGCCCATTGGGAAGCGGCGGAGCGGGACATTGCGCCACCGGCGGGCGACGCTGCAAGCTCTATTTGAGCGCAAATGAACCGCGAGGGCGGCTCTCGCGCTAACGGTCTCTAACAAGTGACATGGACTCTGACAGCTTTCTCCTTGCGTCGTTTCGTCTGGGTGTGCCGCATTTATTCTTTCAATTTAACTAAATGATTCAGGCTAATGCGTCGCCAAATACCTACGAGGACTCGGGAATTCCTGTGCTTCCATTAAGCGCAGGGCAGATGTTCACACACGGTGAGAGTACCTTGTCGACCAGGGGTACCATGTACATTCGGTGGCCATTGCATCGACAAAGCCATTTTGTCGCCTTGAGCGTGTGAGCGGATGCAGTAGTAGCTGCGAGAGAGTTATGGTTCAAATAGCTCTGAGCACTATGGGACTCAACTTCTGAGGTCATCAGTCACCTAGAACTTAGAACTACATGAACCTAACTAACCTAAGGACATCACACACATTCATGCCCGAGGCAGGATTCGAACCTGAGACCGTAACAGTCGCGCGATTCCGGACTGAAGCGCCTAGAACCGCTTGGCCACCGCGGCAGCGGATGTGTGTGATGTCCTTAGGTTAGTTAGGTTTAAGTAGTTCTAAGTTCTAGGGGACTGATGACCTCAGATGTTAAGTCCCATAGTGCTCAGAGCCATTTGAACCATTTTTTTAATATAGTTATTCTTAAAAGTAGTGCTTAATTTCTAAGGTTTTGGGTGCCTGAACGTATCACTACGATCATAACCCCTCTCCCTGCCCTCCCAGCTACAAAAACCAGTTTCGATTTTTGGAAATTTATGATAAATATTACAATGAGAAAATTGTTTTCTAATAAGCAAATTGTTTTCTAATAAGCATATTGTTTATGAAATTAATTCAACCCTATAAAATTACAATGAGCAATGCTGCAGACTATATCAAAAGATCGAAATAGCGGGACGGGATTGGTAACAGGTTATCAAGGCTCTTAACCTTCTCTTATTCACTTACGGGTAACTTCCTCATTACCAACTAAGTAGTTTCCGATGGCTTTAACTGAAATTTACGATCACTAAATTAACAACTCAGTATAGCGAGACAGGGAGAAGTGTTACAACACTCTCACAAATCACCAGCCCAACCACAAAAGAGTTTACGCAACGGTCATACAGATTGCGCTAACTAAACTTCATGATGGCACTTTCGTATGACAGTTACGATTTGGTGACTCTGCAAAGGCTTATGTGAAACACGACGTCCTCATACAACTGCTAAAACATTATGAAACACTAGACACAGGTAGTTCATGGTTTTTTAACTTATTTGCACGAGCAAGGTAGAGAGTATCAATGCTGTGTCCATCAGTTAGCAAGAGCCACTCAGAATTTGAAGCAATCAGAGATTATATACTACAGTTTTCTATTTTGGATTCTCTACTGCACGTGACACGCATAAATGATCTTCCACTTAGATTCTCTGAACTTGAAATTTCGGCCTTTTTGCAGGTGATGCAAATAGATAAATATACAAGTTTTACTGGGTAAGAATGCGTCATGAAGTTCAGTTACTGAAGAAAACATAAAGTACGATCAATCCTAATCACAGTCTGCAAAAGGTGTTTAGGTTCACCAAAAACATCTTTTAATACTACGCCAGTCCTTTACTTCAAACGTTACAAACACCATCCAGAGCTTGCAGAAAATTCGATAGCCATTTGTTTTGCAAGTTTATCATTTAGCTTGTTTGAGCGCAAGGTTTTAACCAAACAAACTACACAATCTCCGATATTCGTGTTGAGTTATCCTTATTCACTTCCTCACTGTCTTCAACTTACGCCACTCAAAAATTGCCGTCGCTTGATCCATATTTTCAATAATCGTCGACAGTTTAGACTTAAGAACTTTGAGTTTTTGACTACAGTATTTCATTTAAGTACGTTAAGCAGCTCCATATTCATTTTAACCGAGAAAGCGATTTCTTTTTGTCCAGATTTCTCTGTCATTGCGATTAAAAAGTAAATATATAGCATGTGTGTGTAAATTATAATGAAACCTATTTTGACACAAAATTCACCGAACTCAACTTTGACACAATCATCACCGAGTATGAAAACCGAATGAAGTATTTTCACAGTGCCAGTACGCAAATAAATTCAGTAGCATTGCAGTAGTAACCAGTGTTAACACTATTCGGTCTGACGAAAGAAAGTAGTTCATGGTGACGTCGTGACTGCAGAAATCAGCTATACTGTGCAAATTAAAGGATCACTTCTTCGAAACCTCGTAATTGTCACCCATTGCGACGTGTAAGTTTGAAATTTGGCTCAAACGTACTACAACTTTCCCTCTGTAATGGTGCAACAGCGTGGCGCCCTGTGAAGTCAGCCTCGGGCTCAGCGACAGTGTGAACAAAAGGCCACACCTCAGCAGTTCTTGTTAGCTGTAAGGTGCGTTTTTGGTGTCACATTGGCGCCGAATTTCACCACGAATCCAACACTAACATCGACGTGTCGCACGATGAGTAGGTCGTCGTAGTCCCTCTTAGCCACATTTCACCCCTTCTTCTGAGGTCTCTGCGATGAAGGTAAGAACCGCAACACCCATGGTTGAAATCATGCAGTTTTCTTATAGGTGTCCGACGAAAACGTTTCAGACACATTTCTGCTCAGAATCGACGCGGAAAGGTCTCGGAAATGGCATAAAGGGCGTTAATTTAAGCACCTCTTTCTCTATGGCGTTGATTTCCACACATTTCGCTGTCGAAATGGACAGTTCGCAGTGCCATGAGCTACAGGAAGATGTTGCTGACAACCTTTGACATTGCTGACACCATTGGACATTTCAGCCCTTCTCTAAGGACTTCGTGGGGCTACATCCCCACTGAACATGATCTCACTCCTTTGGGGTGCAGCGTGACAGCAATTTTTGCTCTCATATACAGACTGGAACTGCTAGGGGCTGGTCAGAACCATTCAACAGAAGCTGCAAAGGTACTTACGATTTTTCAGCTCTCTTGATTTACGCAGCCCTGTGGCTTGATAACGCGGGAGTGAAACGTTAACATGTGCGTGAATAAAACAGCAAGTGGTCCCTCTAAGAGCTCCTCCCCCCCCCCCCCCTTCGCTCCAGTTCGGCAACACCCTCGCTGCCACCCATGCAACTATGTTGAGGACGTTAACCATCAGGCGCTAGAGCAGCCGCCAGGCCGATTTGGTGTCGAGATTTCTGAAGGTACATTTCTAACGCGCTCAACAAAGGTGTATGGGTGACACCGAGCGCGCCGAGATTTCTGAAGGTACATTCCTAACGCGTTCAACAAACGTGCGCGGGTGATACCGAGGGTGTTGCCGATCTGGGGGGCTTAGAGGAACACGGTCGTATTATTCTGCACCTGTTAATGTTGCACTACGACGTTATCACGCCACAAGAGGGCGGAAAACAGGAGAGCTGAAAAAACATTAAGTACCCAATCCTGCTTCAGATCACGCTCAGATATCATCGAAGAGTTTTGAACGTTTCCTAGTGGTTCTGACTATACATGAGAGCAAAAATTGCGATCGCGCTGCACTACAAAGGCGTGAGATCACGTTCAGTGGGGATGTAGCCCCACAGTGTCCTCAGAGAAGGGTTGAAATGTCCAAGGGTGTCAGCTATGTCAAAGGTCGTCAACAACATCTTGCGTCCACAGCTCGTGGTCTAGTGGCTAGCGTTGCTGCCTCTGGATCGTCGGGTCCCGGGTTCGATTCGCGGCCGGGTTGGGGATTTTCTCTGCCCGGGAACTGGGTGTTTGTGTTGTCCTCATCATTTCATCATCACCATCATCATCAGTCGTGACAGTGGCTAAATTGTATAGTGTACGAAACTTGGACTGTGTAAAAATTGGGACTTTGTACGGGCGCTGATGACCGCGCAGTTGAGCGCCCACAAATAAAACAACATCATCATCATCAACAACATCTCCCTATCCCTCATCGCACTGTGAATTGTCCTTTTCGACCGCGAAATTTGCCGAAATCAACGTCGCCGGGAAACGGTTTGTTTCATTGACGCCCTTTATGTCATCACCCTCCTTTATGTCATCGTTTTCAGCCTTTTCGTGACGGTTCTGAGCCCCGACGTGTCTGAATTGTTTTCTTCGGCCACCAATACGAAACGAAAACTGCTTCATTTCAACGCTGGGTGTCGCGATTCTGACTTCCACCGCAGTGACGTCAAAAGCGACTCATGGAACGTAGAAACAGAGGAGAGATTGGGTGCCATAGTAAGGGGAGGGGTATTCATAGCAGTTGACAGAAATATTGTCTTTGCTGAGGCCGAATTTGAGTGTGACGGTGAAGTTATCTAGTCTCGTAAAACAGGGCTAGGGGAAATCAAGTTGGACGTTTTTACCAGCCACCAGATTCCACTGTGGCGGTTTTAGAGTCAATGACAGAAAGTCTCGGTTAGTAGGGCGGAAATATTCAGTTCATGCCATATTAGTTGGAGGCGACTTTAACCTACCGAATATAGACTCTGGCGTCTATCGATTCATTGCACGGCGTGCCGACAGACAATCTTGCAAAGTTCTGTTGAACATGCATTCCGAAAACTGTCTTGAGCAGTTAGTTCGATAGCCCGCATGCAGTGGAAATATTTTAGACCTTTCATCCACAAACAGGAGTGACCTAATCGACTGCGTCAGTATAGAGACAGGGATTAATGACCTTAATGTCATCATAGCTACTTTGGTTACTGAAGTTAATAAATCAATCAAGAAGACTAGTTTTTCTGCCAGAAAGACCAGAAAAAGAGTTGTTAGCATCTCAGACAGTTGACATCGTTTAGTTCCAGTGTGATGGACGTAGAGGAATTGTGGACAAAGGTTAAACGGACTGTGAATCATACTCTGGAGACGTATGTGCCGAGTAAGTGCGTTAAGGGCGGAAAAGACCCACCGTTGTTTAACAACGAAATTCAAAAAATACTGAGGAAGCAAAGGCTGTTTCAATTTCGGTCCAAAAGTGAACGTGCAAATGACGACAGGCGAAAGTTAGTAGAAATTCGTGCAACTGTAAAAATATCGATGCGCGAAGCTTACAACTACCACCGTCATACTTTAGCAAAGGAGGTTACCGAGAACGAGGAAGTTCTGGTTCTACGCAAAATCGCGAAGTGGGTCACTCACTGACCTGTCCGGTGTCGCAGTAGAAGATAGCAAAAGTTAAGTCGAAGTTTTAAATTTCGAATTTAAGAAATTGTCCACTCAGGAGAAACGTAGAAACCTACCGTCGTTTGGCTATCGCACAGACTCCCGTATGGAGGACACAGCAATAAGCATTTCCGGTGTAGAGATACAACTGAAATAGTGCAAAGCAAATAAGTCGTCAAATCCTGATGGAACCCGTATTCGGTTTTGCAAACAGTACTCTACAGCGTTGGCCCCTTACTTTGCTTGAATTTATCGAATCTCTTGTCCAATGCAAAGTCTAAAGCGACAGGAAAAAAATGCAGGTCACTCGTGTGTTTAAGAAGGGTAAAAGAACGGACACGTAAAATTACTGACCAATTTCTTTAACATCGGTTTTCTGCACAATCCTTGAACATGTTCTCAGTTCGAATACAACAAAATTCCTCGAGAGTTAAAAGTTTCTGTCCACAAATAAGCACGGTTTAAGAAAGTATCGGTCCTGCGAATCTCAGCTTGCCCTTTTCTCACATGAGATCCTGCGAACCATGGATGAAGGGCGTAATTTTAAAAAGGGTTTTACGAATGTAATAATATGAAAAGATATTCGTCGTTTAGTTTAACATTATTTGCAGTTGCGTCCTTTTAAACACGAAGTGTTAACAATTTATGGGTGCTTAGTTACAAGAGAGATAGAGTTACAACAATTATATCAATTCATAACGTAATATTAATCGTTTCACGGTAAGAAGGATTTCCTAAAGAATGGCTAGCAATGATCTAAGTGAGACGTTGCTCTCTTCACATGACGCAGTTTTTCAGTCAAGAGCATAAAGTTCTCTCATTTACAGGAAAATATGATCCTTTATATGTGTTGCTGATCTAATGTAGCTTTTGCTTAAACCTAAAGAGATTGTTTAATCCTTTTGACAGAAGGTAAAAGTGTCAGCTGCGTCAATGCTGGAAAGTCTCGGCAGTCTGCAGTTTAGTACACCTAAAATTTGCTGTCATTCTGGAAAATATGCGCAATAACTCTTCGTGAGTAACGACGTAGATTTTCTCTGAATAAGCTGCTCACTGCAGCTGTATTTAAACAAATTAGTAATCCAGGCAGTAATGGCTGTCAACAATGAATACCTACATCTGAAATCGATTCTGCCAGTACTTAGAGAGAGGACGCTAATTTTTGCACAAATAAACTGTATATCGTTTTAGCAAACAAAGTTATATTTTAAAGATAACAAATACATAATTTCCAGCAGTACAGACCTTTTATCAACCGAGAGAAATAAGAGCATCCAGATATTACAATTCGCGCAGCAATAAGACACAAAGCAGAATGATCACAAACAAGACCACAATCTCTTGCATTACAAAAGAAACAATTTTCTTTGGTTTAGTCGCATCAGCAATGCGACTTGTGTATCCATTTGCAAACTCTGAAAAAATTTCTGTGTCCTGTGTCTATGTTTCTTACGTCATTTTGACACAGTTCACTTATATTTTGCACTAAATATTTCCAGGAGACGTTACGGGGGAAATGGGTGGGTTCCATACTCCGTACTCGTAAAGCATTTGACACGGTGCCACACTGCCGACTGTTAACGAAGGCACAACCGTGCAGAATAGGTTCCAATGTAGGTGGGAGGCTCGAAGACTTCATGAGTAACAGGACCCAGCGTGTTGGGCGAGTGTTTATCAGAGACAAGGGTACCGTCAAGAATGCCCCAGGGTAGTGTGATAGGATCTCTGTTATTTTCTATATACATAACTCACCTGGTAGACGGGGTAAACAGCAGTCTGCAGCCGTCTGGTGATGATGCTGTGGTGTATGGAAAGATGGCGCCGTTGAGTGATTGTTGTCGGATACAAGATGACTTAAACAAAATTTCTAGTTGGTCTGACGAATGACAGCTAGCTCTAAATGCAAGAAAAAAAATGTTTCTGCTGAAGAGTAGGAAAAAACAAACTCATAACGTTAAAGTACAACATTAGTAGTGTGCTGCTTAACACAGTCAGTCGATTAGATACAAATAGCAAAAAAGTTTTGCATCACCTAGGTACCGAGAGTTCCGGAACCTTTACAGAATATTGGAATAGAGATCAACATAAACATAATTTCCGCCCTTTTATTGCTCATGAAAACCACACATTGCACACATTGCATGTTGTACCATCATACAGCGAATTCAGAGGTGGTGGTCCAGATTGCTGTACACATCGGTACCTCTAATACCCAGTAGCACGTCCTTTTACATTGACGCATGCCTGTATTCGTCGTGGCATACTATCCACAAGTTCATCAAGGCACTGCTGGTCCAGTATTGTCCCTCTCCTCAACGGCGATTCGGCGTAGATCCCTCAGAGTGGTTTGTGGTTCACGTCGTCCATAAACAGCCCTTTTCAATCTATCCCAGGCATGTTCGATAGGGTTCATGTCTGGAGAACATGCTGGCCACTCTAGTTGTTAGATGTCGTTATCCTGAACCAAGTAGTTCACAAGATGTGAATGATGGGGGCGCGAATTGTCGTCCATGAAGACGAATGCCTCGCCAATACGCTGCCGATACGGTTGCACCATCGGTCGGATGATTGCATTCACTTATCGTACAGCCGTTACGGCGCCTTCCATGACCACCAGCGGCGTACGTCGGCTCCGCATAATGCCATCCCAAAACAGCAGGGGACCTCCACCTTGCTGCACTCGCTGAACGGTGTGTCTATGGCTTTCAGCCTGACCGGATTGCCACCAAACACGTCTCCGATGATTGTCTACTTGAAGGCATATGCAACACTCATCGGTGAAGAGAACGTGATGCCAATCCTGAGCGGTCCATTCGGCATGTTGCTGGGCCCATTTGTAACGCACTGCGTGGTGTCGTAAAGACTGACCTCGCCATGGACGTCGGGAGTGAAGTTGCGCATCATGCAGCCTATTGCGCACAGTTTGAGTCGTAACACGACGTCCTGTGGCTACGCGAAAAGCATTATTAAACACGGTGACGTTGCTCTCATGGTTCCTCCGAGCCATAATCCGTAGATAGCGGTCATCCACTGCAGTAGCAGCCCTTGGACGGCCTGAGCGGGGCGTGTCATCGACAGTTCCTGTTTCTCTGTATCTCCTCCACGTCCGAACAACATCGCTTTGGTTCACTCCGAGACGCCTGGACACTTCCCCTGTTGAGAGCCCTTCCTGGCACAAAGTAACAATGCGGACGCGATCGAACCGCGGTATTGACCGTCTAGGCAAGGTTGAACTACAGACAACACTAGCCGTGTACCTCCTTCCTGGCGGAATGACTGGAACTGATCGGCTGTCGGACACCCACCAACTAAAAGGCGCTGCTCATGCATGGTTCTTTACATCTTTGGGCCGTTAGTGAGATCTCTGAACAGTCAAAGGTACTGTGTGTGTGATACAATATTCACAGTCAACGTCTATCTTCAGGAGTTCTGGGAACCGGGGTGATTCAAAACTTTTTTGATGTGTGTATCTTGGCGTAACGTTGCAAAGGAGTATGAAATGGAATGAGCATGTGAGGATTGTAGTAGGGAATGCGAGTGGTTAATTGGGACAATTGTAGGAAATCCAAAGGGACTTCTGACAACTCGTATTTGCTTGCTATGGACGTAATCTCAGTCTTTCATACGAAGAAAAAATGTCATCGTCGCTTTTCTCGATGTCAAGGCAGCTTATGATCACATGCAGACACCGATTCTCTTGAACAAGCTGACGGAGCTTGGTATTCCTTCGAGGATTATACATAGCGTCAGATATCTGGTCGCTCATATAACAGTCTACATTAGATATGAAGGAATCATACTCGGTCCATTTCTTGTCTGCAAGGGCCTGCCCCAGGGCGCAGTTTTAAGCCACCTCTTGTATACTCTGTATACTTATAATTTAGAAAGTATAATCACTCTCCCAACAAAAATTTTACAATATTCAGACGACGTTTATGTTTGTTCAACTGCAGACTCATATAATCAGGCTAAAACGGATTTACTCACTACTATACAACAATTCGATGAATGACTATCAAACAATGGGTTTGAGACCTCGACTGAGAAATCGGTGGTCGTACCTTTTATAAATCGAACACTGCTTGCATTGTTGATCACGCCACATGCGGATGGTATGCTTTCCAGATAACATTTCATGCTCGATTCCTCAGTATGACATTTGACTCTGGGCTCAGCTGGGCGCCTCAGATACAATCTATAGTTGATAAATGCGAGAAAGGATTCGATGTAATGCGCTCTCTCACTCGTGTATGGTGGGGAGCACATCAAAGTATTCTACTAATGATGTATCGAGGGATTAGTCGAGCTAGACTGGACTATGGTTGTATGATGTATCACAATACTCCTAAGACTTATGTCTCCAAATTAGGTACTCTTCAGAGCCATTCGTGCCTGGCTTGGTGCCAAGCATTTGACGCCTACAGACGCTCTTTAGGTGGAGGCAGGAGAGATGCCCGTAAGTATTAGACGTCAAATGCTGTCAGACTAATTTTTCATTCAAGGAATGGCCTTCATGGAAAATCATGTCTGTCACAGTAGACACCGCATTTACCAGTTACGGAATGTCTCCAACAGAAGAACTAAAATTCCGGCCGTCTGCACCAGCTTTGACTCTTGGTATCCTGCCATGCGTTATATGCGATATTCTTCACGTTTTCCTTATCTGAATATGGTCTTGACACTCTCAGCTGCCATATTGCAGTATATTCTTATAGTACGTCAACCTCACCTAGTGTGAAACAAACTTTCAGATTTAATTGTCTCATGGAAGCTCAGTAGCCTGGTTATATCTGTATATATACTGATGGATCCAAAATTCCACAAGAGGAATGTATTGGGTGTGCTTCCTATGCCCTCAGATCCAAATCAGTAAGGCCTACAAACTGCTTGAAAGTGCTTCAGTTTTTATGGCGAAGACTGTGACAATTTTGGAAGCAATTAAGTTTGTGTCTTCTACTTCCTTCTTGAAGATATTAATCGTGTCGGACTCAGAAGATGGAATAAAACTAACGGCTGTTATATTTTGGATGTGGTACTGGAATATATTCGCTGTAAACGAAGAGGGCAGACAATCATTCTGCTCTGCGTGCTGTCCCACGCTGGCATCCGCTATAATGAGGAAGTTGACGTCTTAGCGAAGCAAGCTGCATCTACAGGAACTGTTCTCGATGTGACATTACCGTATGCACACTAGTTACGTGTAGTCAAGAGCCATGGAAAACAGCAATGGCGAGAGATGTGAAACGTGTCCCGAAAAACGAAACCTGAAAATTACACGGCATTACATCCTCAAATTACTACAAGTCCATGGTTTGCGAGAACGCATTTGGACCGATCTACGATTTCCAACATCATTCGACTCCGTTTTAACCATGCCTTGCCGTCTTCACATCTGTATAGGATACACATTTACGATTCCCTCGCATGTGAATGTGATTCCGAGTCAGAAGCTGATGTATATCATATTTTGTTTTCGTCATCCAAATTTGACGATGAAAGATAGAAATTTCTGAGGATTTTGATGAGTATAGTTTACCTTTTCCCTCTGTCAGCGTCTTCTCTTTTGGTTTCTAAAGACATTCTTCTATACACAGTGAAAAAATCTCTAGGACTCATAGTTTCATTTATCTGTATCATTTATTAAATCTGAGAAGCAGTGTGAATCGACTTCATAAATGTGTCTAGTTTACTTATTAGTCTATTATGTTAAACATTTTTTGTGGTAGTAGCCTGAATTTTCCATTCTGTAAATATGCATTTTTGTATTTTCTTTCTACAATTATCTTTTCTGTGCAAACATGTGTTCTCCATGACTAAATAGAGTACCAGCTCTGGAGGCCAAATAAATAAAGAAACAAACTATCCGTTAAGGAGACCGCTTATAGGACACTAGTGCGACCCATTGTTGAATATTGTTCGAGTGTTTGGGATCCGCACCATGTGGGATTAAAGGAAGACATCGAGAATTTCAGAAGCGGGCTGCTAGATTTGTTATCGGTAGCTTCAAACAACACGCAAGTATTAGGGAGATGTTTCTGAAACTCAAACGGGATTCACTGGAGGGAAGGTGATGTCCTTTTGGACTAGCCCATTGAGAAAATTTAGAGGACCTGCGTTTTAGTCTGACTGCAGAACGATTCTACTCCCGACTACGGACATTTCGTGTAAGCACCGTGAAGATAGGCTAAGATTAGAGAGGTTATGGCTCGGATAGAGGCTTATAGGTAGTCGTTTTCCCTCGCTCTATTTGTGAGTGGAACAGGAAACGAAATGACTAGTTGTGTAACAGCAAACCCTACGCCATGCTTAGGTTAGGTTTGGTTAGGTTAGGTTTACGTTTACGGTGGCTTGCGGAGTATGTGTGTAGGTGTAGATCTAGATGTAGATGTGGAAGGGGTGAAATGTGGGTAGGCGAGGCTGTGGCTACCATCTCATCGAGTGATACTCGGCATTGACGTTGGGCTGAATTGTGAAATATGGTGCCAGTGTAGTATCATTAATCCATCTTATAGTTCACACGAACTTCTGAGTTGTGGCCTTTTCTCGCTTGTGTAGACACTTTGCTAGTCGAAGGTGACGTCCCATGGTGCTACGCTTATGCACCATGATGGGACGATGTTGTAGGCACCTTTGAAAAATCAAACTTAAGCGTCGAAAGGGATGACTGTCATGGCGTTGCACAGTGTACATTTGTTCATCGGGGAAACGAAATCTTTTCGTGTTAAAAGAAAAAAAAATGTACGAAATTACTTGGTATTTTGTCGGGACCGTATTATCACTTCGCATTAATCGACTCTTCGTGTTAAAATTTTTAACTCTGAAAACTTTAATGACAGAAGGAACTATGTAATTCTCTTGCATTTAATATACCGCATCTATAGTAGTAGTAGCATTAATTCCGGACTCTTTATTAAAATGAACCTCCAGTTTAACATCACGAGTTAAACGTAGGCTGTGGAATGCCAAAACAATGAATTATGATTATATTTTTGTTTATATGTGTACTAAATACGTTTTTTATAAAATGGGATATGTTGTATTTTATTAAAGTAAATGAATAAATAGACTCAACTGGCAACGGTTTGATAGCTTCACAACTTTACATGCTTGTCCAACTGCAAAGCAAGTTTTCTACATGGGACCGATGCGAGGAGAACAGAAACACGTAACAGGAAACAGCATTCCGACTGCTGAGAGTGTTCATTTGGGTGTCTGCGTGGGTGTACTAGTGTGAATGTGCTGTACTTTTGCTAGATAGAGAGCAAGAGCGCGAATGCTACTGTCAGTATTGTTTCCTGTTACGTGTTTATGTGCTCCAAGGTCGGTATGCTATAGGTTGCTGTACCCTATTCTACGTATTGCTCCATCCACGAATTTCCGTTATTGTTATGCAAAGCAGGTTTGTCATTAGATCTGTCCCGGAAAATCAAACAATAGATACCTATTATTATTGCTTTGTCCAGTGAGAAAAATCTTTCTGATCATTGTTCTAACTCTAGTAGTCAGCAACATGTAACATACATCTTAGCGGGAGAACCATTATCAACTTCTGACCTGTACCGTGACACAACAGGCAGAAAAAAAGAAAAAACATTAGTCCAAATGTCTTCAGTTGTTCCTAAACATGGCGAGATTGTAGCAAATGTCACTGGAAAATATTATTACGGCAGCTGAAACCCCCTCCATTTACGACTTTTAAATGAAAGTTGTTAATAACAGCAAATAGTTGCCTGGGGACCTTACAGTGAGAGAAGTATTGTTAGCCTTACATCAGGCCTGATAGTGACTCGTCTCCCCTGATCATAGCGAAGCGCTCCACAGTAACAGTATCTCTCCCCAAGCATTTGCAAAGTTTTCACTGTATGTTTCCAAATATCAGATAGGCCAGCTTGGCTACTTCATGTCACAAATAGAATTACTTAAAACTTCTGTAATTGTTCTGACGTGCCCTCTTTTCTCACATTAAAAAGATACTACCACTCGCCAACATTACTCCATCATGTATCTATTAACCTCTGTGTTCTGCTGAGCTGTCCATTTGTCACCTCAGTCTTTGAGATGTGTCTTTATCAGCAAATTACACTCCTGGAAATGGAAAAAAGAACACATTGACACCGGTGTGTCAGACCCACCATACTTGCTCCGGACACTGCGAGAGGGCTGTACAAGCAATGATCACACGCACGGCACAGCGGACACACCAGGAACCGCAGTGTTGGCCGTCGAATGGCGCTAGCTGCGCAGCATTTGTGCACCGGCGCCGTCAGTGTCAGCCAGTTTGCCGTGGCATACGGAGCTCCATCGCAGTCTTTAACACTGGTAGCATGCCGCGACAGCGTGGACGTGAACCGTATGTGCAGTTGACGGACTTTGAGCGAGGGCGTATAGTGGGCATGCGGCAGGCCGGGTGGACGTACCGCCGAATTGCTCAACACGTGGGGCGTGAGGTCTCCACAGTACATCGATGTTGTCGCCAGTGGTCGGCGGAAGGTGCACGTGCCCGTCGACCTGGGACCGGACCGCAGCGACGCACGGATGCACGCCAAGACCGTAGGATCCTACGCAGTGCCGTAGGCGACCGCACCGCCACTTCCCAGCAAATTAGGGACACTGTTGCTCCTGGGGTATCGGCGAGGACCATTCGCAACCGTCTCCATGAAGCTGGGCTACGGTCCCGCACACCGTTAGGCCGTCTTCCGCTCACGCCCCAACATCGTGCAGCCCGCCTCCAGTGGTGTCGCGACAGGCGTGAATGGAGGGACGAATGGAGACGTGTCGTCTTCAGCGATGAGTGTCGCTTCTGCCTTGGTGCCAATGATGGTCGTATGCGTGTTTGGCGCCGTGCAGGTGAGCGCCACGATCAGGACTGCATACGACCGAGGCACACAGGGCCAACACCCGGCATCATGGTGTGGGGAGCGATCTCCTACACTGGCCGTACACCACTGGTGATCGTCGAGGGGACACTGAATAGTGCACGGTACATCCAAACCGTCATCGAACCCATCGTTCTACCATTCCTAGACCGGCAAGGGAACTTGCTGTTCCAACAGGACAATGCACGTCCGCATGTATCCCGTGCCACCCAACGTGCTCTAGAAGGTGTAAGTCAACTACCCTGGCCAGCAAGATCTCCGGATCTGTCCCCCATTGAGCATGTTTGGGACTGGATGAAGCGTCGTCTCACGCGGTCTGCACGTCCAGCACGAACGCTGGTCCAACTGAGGCGCCAGGTGGAAATGGCATGGCAAGCCGTTCCACAGGACTACATCCAGCATCTCTACGATCGTCTCCATGGGAGAATAGCAGCCTGCATTGCTGCGAAAGGTGGATATACACTGTACTACTGCCGACATTGTGCATGCTCTGTTGCCTGTGTCTATGTGCCTGTGGTTCTGTCAGTGTGATCATGTGATGTATCTGACCCCAGGAATGTGTCAATAAAGTTTCCCCTTCCTGGGACAATGAATTCACGGTGTTCTTATTTCAATTTCCAGGAGTGTATTTCAACTTACTGTTTTAGCTCTCGCCAAGACTTACCGTGATTGTAAGAGCAAACGTGGATGAACTAAGTCGTTTTAGGAGTCCCAAAATGCGCTTTTTCATTAATATGGATACTTAAGAATTTTGAAGTTTCAACCCTATTTATTACCTCGCCATGTGTGTCACTTGTCATTGTTGTAGTGCCCCTAGCTGTGCAGAACCTATAATTCTAACTTGCCATACGTCACCAGCCCGTTATACGTCATTCTTCCCTAACCACCGACCATTTAGTCCTGTCACGGGAAAAGCCACGTATAACACTAGCCTACCGTGACATAAGCTAATGTTACCCTTTGAAAGGATTTTGGAATTTTTACCGCCTGTTTGTCTAACGGATAAGGGTATCGGAATGTCATTTTGAATATATTGCAATTAACAGAAAAAAACTAAACAGGCTTTAACTTTGGGTTTTCATGAAAGAAGAAAAGTTCATTCGAATCAAACAATAAAAGCTCGCCAGCTCAATTAGGCACATTAAGTTGGAAACATGCTTAATAAAATTAAATGTTAGTTATTGAAGTTAATTTCACCAATATTTCCGTTTTGCATAGCTCACAGGTTATAAACGGACACAGGGCACTCTGAGCTGCGGGTGGCAGCAGTTATCAATAATGCACGAACTAGTAATCATAGAAAACCAAATTGTAACCAACTCATAATAATAACAGCTACAATCACGATCTTTACGTGACTTAGTACTGAGATGTTACTGCAAAAAGCACCGAACTAAAGTTGAACATGGAGGGGCTTCTAATTAACTGACATATAAATACCACAAATAAAAATAAAAAATACCACAATTGCACTGTTTATATTCACATTTACAGAAATATATCAAATTTCCTTAGCAGTAATAATAGTCCATTTATTTTTCTAATATGAGAAGAATATGGTGGGAACCCATAAACTGATATTGTATCACTAGTCAAACTCTATGATTATTTCAGTAGCAAAATTCAACTAAATTTATTTCTTAGCTTCACTTCCAATAGTTTATGATTTTACTCTTTTCAAGGCAAATTATTTAACACTGATGCTCGATTAACTTCAAAAATTCGTTCATGGTAGTAGTCAAAGCTAAATGAAGTTTCAGATGAGTATAACTTATTTGCCATTTTTTATCGCCTGTCAAGCAGGTGTTTTAAACAGTAACATTTACACATTACGGCTCTGAATTTTTGCAAAACGATACTTTGCAATAAACTGAGATTTCTTTAGCAACCTTCTAACTAACTTTAACTCTTGCTAATGCTTGCACATTTAACAAACATAGATAAATCACTCGTTCATTTGAAACAGCCTACTCGCTTTTCTGAACACTTAGGAACCTGCATAGGTTCATGATCAGGATAAAAGTTAGGGTTCTAAAGACAGGTTTATAGCACTTGAATTATTATTGAAATCACTCACACAAATCAACTGGTCCATGCTCTGATACATATCTGTATATATGAAGTTGGTGGAGGAGTGGCGACGTTGTGGTGGCAAGCGACGTGACGGCTAACCGTACTCACGGCTCTTGATGTCTGAATGATCTATGCAATTTCTTCTTGGCGACGGATTTTTAATGTGTTAGAGCCATTCCTTATTGGCGAGAGCACCATGCAACAGCCAAATCCACATCCAAGGCAAAATTCCTTGCAAAGCGGTTTCCAATTGCCTCCCTTGGCATCGTCGATGCGTACCGTGCAATGGCTAGCCACTGATTGCGTATCGTTCCCACAAAGTAGCCTCCTAGTTCGACCGCCAAAACCACCTTTTACATCACGCCAAGCCACTTCCGTTGCGGAGGGACTTCCCTACATCTTTTACATTTTACAGTACAAGTGCTCTAAACATGAACCACTTTCCAATAACATTGTTTTTCGTTTAAATATACACATATTATAAAATGTCTTATTTTAAATATCATTTAGCTTTTTCTATACATGCATTACAAACTTTAAATTTTCTGTCACAAATCAGTGACCTTAACTAACGAAGAATAAACACTTCGTAATTGCAGAAACGAAGTTTCATAATATAAACCTACTTCTAATCGATATAAGTGTCCAAGCAGAACATGTAACTAGCGACGGACTAAGTTTCCAACGCTTTTATCCATTCTGCAAACTGACCAACACATTTCAGCATTAAAATATGACAGCCATTTATAAGAACCTGCGGATACAGAAGTATTTACTTACAACATAAGGGTGATGTTGACAATGCTTTCGATGTACAGATATTGACGTTGGCGTGAGTTTCCTGCAAACTCCTTTGGTTTGACGTTCTTTCTGCAGGTGGCCATATCTGCACACTACTTTTTTCAAATTACTTGGAAATACTAGGCAGAGCATTATTATACAGGGTGTTGCAAAAAGGTACGGCCAAACTTTCAGGAAACATTCCTCACACACAAATAAAGAAAATATGTTATGTGGACATGTGTCCGGAAAAGCTTAATTTCCATGTTAGAGCTCATTTTAGTTTCGTCAGTATGTACTGTACTTCCTTGATTCACCGCCATGATTTCATACGGGATACTCTACCTGTGCTGCTAGAACATGTGCCTTTTACAAGTACGACACAACATGTGGTTCATGCACGATGGAGCTCCTGCACATTTCAGTCGAAGTGTTCGTACGCTTCTCAACAACAGATTCGGTGACCGATGGATTGGTAGAGGTGGACCAATTCCATGGCCTCCAAGCTCTCCTGGCCCCTACCCTCTTGACTTTCATTTATGGGGGCATTTGCAAGCTCTTGTCTACTCAACCCCGGTACCAAATGTAGAGACTCTTCGTGCTCGTATTGTGGATGGCTGTGATACAATACGCCGTTCTCCAGGGCTGCATCAGCGCATCAGAAATTCCATGCGACGGAGGGTGGAGGCATGTATCCTCGCTAACGGAGAACATTTTGAACATTTCCTGTAACAAAGTGTTTGAAGTCACGGTGGTACGTTCTGTTGCTGTGTGTTTCCATTCCATGATTAATGTGATTCGAAGAGAAGTAATAAAATGAGCTCTAACATGGAAAGTAAACGTTTCCGGACACATGTCCACATAAAATATTTTCTTTCTTTTTGTGTGAGGAATGTTTCCTGAAAGTTTGGCCGTACCTTTTTGTGACACCCTGTATAGTGGTCTTCTGTCATTCACTACACACAGAAATTTGGTTTCAAAATGAGAAGAACAAATACGAGCCTATTTTGTCGGAAACCAGTTTTCTCTTCTCATCGCAATAATAGGATTTCTTCGTCAGCAGCCTGGTTTTCAATGGAAACCTAGGATAAAATAATAAATTCATATACTCACGTCAAGTTAAACAAGTGGAAATTCTTTCTGTGCTGGTACGCAAGACTAATGTACAAAATCACTAACAGATAATATTTTGATACAGTATTCGCTTGCCGGCCGCTGTGACCGAGCGGTTCTAGGCGCTTCAGTTCGGAACCGCGCTGCTGCTGCGGTCGCAGGTTCGAATCCTGCCTCGGGCATGGATGTGTGTGTGATGTGCTTAGGTTAGTTAGGTTTAAGTAGTTCTAAGTCTAGGGGACTGATGACCTCAGATGTTAAGTCCAATAGTGCTTAGCGCCATTTGAACCATTTAATATTCGCTTGGAATAAGAAGTACTTGTAGTTCTATTGCTCACGTGAGTGCAGCTACACGCTGCGCAAACAGTAGGCATGATTGCTTAAAGAAATTCAGCAGTTGCTTATCTTACAAGTTCGCAAGTATACTCTGTTTCAGATGGACCGCAGAATGCCGTTACACAACAGGGCTGCCAATAGTACAGCGTGGCACCGCAGGGAGCGCTAAATAACGTTCCACAGCCTCTCTTTGTGCAGTGTATTCTGTATCTTTGGTATGTCTCATATTAAGAGGAAGATGTACCGGGTGGCGCACGAAATGTGTTACCATTTTGTTTTTGAATATAAACTTTATTGTCAATACAGTCTGAAAGCAACATATACTACTACATATACTATAGATCCGTCCATGGAGATTTGTTCTAACTCAGCACATGCTCAATATGTCCACCATTTCTTTTCCTAACTTCCTTCAAACGAACACTGAAGTTAGTGATTACCCTACGGCACATGTCTTCCGTAATTCCACTGCAAGCTTGAAGAATAAGTCTTCTGAGCTCCATTAAATCACGTGGACGTTTCGGGAAAATTTTTTCCTTTAGGTACCCCCAAAGAAAAAAGTCACATGGATTGAGGTCTGGACTATTGGGGGGCCAATTTTGTCCGTGATTGAAGCGATCTGGAAACCTGAGTGAAATGATCTGCATGTCGAAATGGTCGTGTAAAAACTCCAACACAGTGTTTGCAGTATGTGGCCTTGCTCCATCTTGCATGAATCACTGCGTGTTGAAGGGCAAGGCAGTAGCAAGAAGCCGTGAAATGAAGCTATCGCGAAGCATGCTCAAATAACGCTCGCTGTTCACAGTTTCTTCAAAGAAAAAGGGTCCTATAAGTCCGTGACTAGAAATTGCTGCCCACGCTGTAATCCTCGGAGCATAATGTCGTTCATGAAGCACTTGTGGGTTTTCAGTGGCCCAAAAGCGTACATTATGTTTGTTAACCACATCGTCTAAATGAAAATGTGCCTCGTCTGAAAACCAAACGTTGTTGAGAGTTTCTTCCCTATCCTCCGCCCACTGAGCAAACAGTAGTCTCTGCTGCTTGTGTTCTTCAGTGAGCTTCTGTGCACAGGTCATCTTGTATGGGTACATATGGAGGTCACTGTTAAGAATACGTTGAACGGAGCGTCTGGATATTCCCAGTTGCACTGCTGCTTTTCTACAAGATTTCCCGGGACTTCTCTGTACAGCAACTCGTACCGCTTCAATATTCTCCGGCGAACAAACAGGCTTAGGCCGAGGTCGCTTCGCTTCCAATACTGTTCCTTCCTGTACAAATTTATCGTACAACCTGTGGATGGTCTTTTTGCAAGGGACCCATCGTGTGTTAAACTGTTGTCGAAAACGCCTCTGAGTCACAACAAAGCTTTTCGTTTCACGAAAAAGTAACACAATTGCCGATCGTTGCTGTGTCGTCAGTTTTCCATTGTCAGCCATTGCTGCTTACTAGTCTCCTAGCGGCAGTATCGTGAATTACACGTCATTTCGTAACTTTTGTTTCTCCAAGCTCTGCTGGTACTGCTGTAGAGATCCCAGCGGGATATCTAATGTGCGTCTTAAATTGTGAAAGAAACAATTGGTAACACATTTCGTGCGTCACCCTGTAGTTTTTGGGAAACTCTGCTTGGTAAATTTAAATCACCTGCATTCAAAGAAAACATGCTCGTCCACTACGCTGCCACCTTCGTATATCTTGCTCAGAAATCACGGAAATAAAATATGAAAGGTTTGCTTACGAACAGCGGCATGTAGGCAGTAACTTTTGCCTCGATCATTTCGCCAATGCGGTAGACAGAAAGTAGGTAATCCTGGTAAGGAGTGTCTCGCGACATGCACAGCCACGTGCCCCATTGCCGTTCTTGTGCGATATAGTTCGGTTCCCCGTTTAGCAGTGCCGCACACAAACACAGCCTCGTATGTGTAAGTGGGCGGCTCCTGTGAGCAGAGCGCCGCACGCCCGTATCCGCAGTCACGTGCCCTAGAGACGAGCACAGGCTGGGCCGGCGCGCCGGGTATCGCCTATCGCATCACCGCTCGGGGCTCCCCTTGTGACGAAGGGAAGGGGGCAGCGGCAGGATCTGCGATTCGCGACGATCCGGGCGGCGTGAAATTAATTGAAAATGCCCCTGGGGACGTCGCGGGCTTCCTAACAGCGGCGCAACCACATAAATTCGCACGTCCTCTGTAGCAAGCACGGCGCAAGCGTCCACAAAAAAGGGACCTTAAGCGGCGATACTCTGTTTACAGCAGAGAATCCGCCCAGAGAGTCTACTTAGTGTTCTGACTGTAATCACCGTTATTTTCACTATTGCATGCATGTCCAAAGGAATATTGTAACACGCCCGAATGTACTAATGGGCGGGGGGTGCTTTGAAACTGACTTCTCGTTTCGTGACCGTTTCTTGACCGTGCGCACTGTCCACACCACGTACCTGGCAATCCCGCGGCGGTCGTACTGTTCTGTTCCACACTGCTGCTGGCTTGCCTGAAATTGTTTATCGAAATATGCAAGCGAATAAGGGGAGCCACTCAACGTTAAGCACAACACTGTTCTACATCTGGTGTGAACATCTATATTCTGAGACGATATGGGAATCACAGGTTGCACTGTTTACACTATAAGTCGTAAATGTTTATCCCAACTGACAGTCTTGATGATTATCTGTCCAGCTGGACGAGCGTACGCGTACCGAACACGGCGCAGATGATTGTTGATGATGAGGAAGCCGAATGGTCGCACGAGAGTTCTTACGCTCGTCACGCATACACAGATATTTGATACCAGTCCTCCTGGACACTGGTAATAAATTTTATCACTGTTCACAAGGTTAAATTTACAGTTCACAGTTCTTCAGTTGTACGAGCGTGCGCGTAACCGTCGCGGCGCGGCTGATTGTTGATGATGCGGATCGCGATTATCGAACGCACGTTCTCACGCTCGCTACAAGATACTGGCACTTAAATGCTCTCTTTTGTAAAAAAAATAGTATTACTGATTCACATTAGTTCATTCTGGGAGACCGAACACGGCGTGGATGATTGATACAGTACGGTACGACACGCATCGAGAGGATACACAAATACGTTATCAGCAGCACTGCTCATTTTTATATTACCTCTTGACGCACTTTCCTCTTAATCATTTACTTATTTTATCACTTTACTGTAATACACTTGCAGCAACGCTCCAACTTCCATGCTAACAATGCCTCTCACATGCAGAGCTACACACTACACAACATAACAGTTCCG
Organism: Schistocerca cancellata; assembly: GCF_023864275.1. Classification (NCBI taxonomy): domain Eukaryota; kingdom Metazoa; phylum Arthropoda; class Insecta; order Orthoptera; family Acrididae; genus Schistocerca; species Schistocerca cancellata. The sequence continues at coordinate 199,896,806 of NC_064630.1, forward strand.
TGTCCCACGCTCGACTCTCTAGACGCGGCTGCCCTCAAAGAGACTCCGCAACCAAGCCAGCGATATCACAGTACGCTTACAATATCATGCAACACCGAGAGAAAACCTACACACACCATACAATACTGTATCTGTCACATGTCCTTTTGCGCAAGGAGAGGTTGTGCTAGCAATCTCAGAGCCCAAAAACAAGAAAGCACCTGCACCAGATGGTATCCACTCGGAAACACTGAAAAAACTTGCGCCGCAGTTCACCCCGTTCCTAACAACGTTACTGAACGTTGCCTTACGTCTGGGCAGGGTACCTACAGTATGGAAAACCTCCACAGCAGTCATTATTAAGAAATCAGCGGACAGGGATCCTTCAGATCCAAAGACTTACAAGTCAATATGCCTAATAAACACCCAGCAAAGATTCAGGAGAACCTACTGTGTAAGCGCCTGCAAACACACAGAGCTCTCAGGGGTATGAGCCAACACCAATTCAGCTTCAGAACTGGCAGATCAATAGATGATGCCATAAGCCAGGCCCTACACATAGTTAATACTACAAAACAGAAATACGCCATGGCACTAATGATTGACATTGCCGGAGCATTCGATAATCTCTGGTGGCCCGCACTGTTTCAAAGGTTAAAACAGTTGGAGGTTCCGCAATCACTGTGCAACAGTTTCCTAGCCTACTGTAAAGACCGAGTAGTCGATTGGCAGATGGACAGCCGGATCGGAATTAAAATAATTACCAAAGGCTGTCCTCAAGGGTCGATCTGCGGCCCCATCTTCTGGGACATAACAGTCGAAGCCCTCCTACAACTTCTGGATGGGGATGACAGGTCAGACGGAATTGACGCCTACGCAGATGACGTATTAGTTGTAGTCACTGCAAACAACAGAGCCCAGTTAGAAGAGAAAGCCAGTGGAATACTACAATTACACAATGGTGTCACAACAATAAACTCAGGATAGCCGAAAACAAAACAACATACATATTACTGAAAGGATCACTCCAAAGGAATCCTTTAGTTAAAATTAGGGACACAAACGTAAAACGTGGGGTACTCATAGATGAAAAATTGAATTTCCACGAACACATAAGGCTAACAACAGACAAAGCAGAAAAAATACTATACAAACTGGTGAGGCTAAATTCAAAACAGTACAGATTACCTCTACCAGTCATACGGACATACCACTGTGTGCTCTTCGAATCAGTACTCAGCTTCACAGCTAGCACGTGGGCACATCGACTGAACGCGGTCACCAACAAAGCATCTGTCAGACGAGGGCAGAGAAGTGTCCTACTTATGCTATCTGGAGCCTTCGGCACCACCTCAGCGGAGGCACTGTGTGTGGTGCTCGGAATATGCTCCATAGGTATCACGATCAAATACAAAGCTGCAAGAAACTGGTTAAAGATGGGGAGAGTAGATAAGGTACACACAATAACTGGTGTGCCGATAGAGACGATACGTCACTTTACAAGTTGGCGTTTGGATACATGGCAGGGTGATAAGGGTGATGTAAGTGATAAGGGACGTAGACTGCACGACTTCCTCCCTAACATAAGGGAGCGGTTGAGAATGAAACATATCTTTCCCAGCCGCGGTATGGTACATTTCTAAACTGAAAAGCACCTTATCTCATGCGCTTAAACCTCATGAGTCTAAGGCAGACACCTACATGCACACGGGGGGAAGAAGGTTCCCCAGAACACACTGTCTTTTTCTGCGGGCAATACGCGAAAAATAGACATATACTACACATAGACTACACAGATACAGACACACATATATACACAGCAATAACAGACGAAGAACAATGGGCACAATTAAACGTACTGACAAACAGTATTTCAAAAACAACACATAAAGAGTACACGCGGACACGACATAACAGACATGCCTATGTGCAACGGAACAACAATCTACAGAGGGTGGACAGCGATACCCACAGTGGCAGCGAAAACAGTGACAATGAGGAGGAACAGGAGGACGAAGCCGAGATGTGACAGTAAATAAGCATAAGGTGCTGGCAGGCTAGCCAATAAATTACCAAATGCTGTACACGGGTGGGCACCTAAAGTTAATACATAAAATTAGTAATAAATTATTCACGTGGCTCTGAGCACTATGGGACTTAACATCTGAGGTCACCAGTCCCATAGAACTTAGAACTACTTAAACCTAACTAACCTAAGGACGCCACACATATCCATGCCCGAGGCAGGATTCGAACCTGTGACCGAATTAGTTGGTTGGTTGGTTGTTTGGGGGAAGAGACCAAACAGCGAGGTTATCGGTCTCATAGGATTAGGTAAGGATGGGGAAGGAAGTCGGCTGTGCCCTTACAAACGAACCATCCAAGCATATGCCTGGAGCGATTTAGGGAAATCATGGAAAACCTAAATCAGGATGCCGGACGCGGGATTGAACCGTCGTCCTTCCGAATGCGAGTCCAGTGTACCGAATTAGTAATAAATATTATAATCAATACTTTTTCTCTACTAATAACCATTTGTGTGTGTGTGTGTGTGTGTGGGCTCGAAGAAACCATTCCGAGGTATTCACCGTCACTCACATTCGGTGAAGGTACTAACAAATCTCTCCTCTATCCTGTCATCTTTTTACATTCTTCTTAAAAAACAACAAAATTTATTTATATTTCAACCTTAAATTGTTATTTTGAAAAGTATCATTCTTTGTAAATGCCGCGCGGGATTAGCCGAGCGGTCAAGGGCGCTGCAGTCACGGACTGTGCGGCTGGTCCCGGCGGAGGTTCGAGTCCTCCCTCGGGCATGTGTGTGTTGTCCTTAGGATAATTTAGATTAAGTAGTGTGTAAGCTTAGGGACTGATGGCCTTAGCAGTTCAGTCCCATAAGATTTCACACACATTTGAACATTTGAACATTCTTTGTAAACGTTATGGATTAAATAAAATAAAAATGTTGAAATGTGTGTGAAATCTTATGGGACTTCACTGCTAAGGTCATCAGTCCCTAAGCTTACACACTACTTAACCTAAATGATCCTAAGGACAAACACACGCACCCATGCCCGAGGGAAGACTCGAACCTCCGCCGGGATCAGACGCACAGTCCGTGACTGCAGCGCCTTGGACCGCTCGGCTAATCCCGCGCGGCTAAAATAAAAGAAAAGAAAACTAAAAAGATGAAAAACGAAAATTGTAAGATGTACGACCTATATTAAAACATCAGGTAACAGGTCTATAATTTGGCAATAAATAAATAAAAATATAGAAAGGAATAGGCACTACGGCGACTATAGCCGTTATGAAATACGTTAAATGTATTCACAGTTGCGAATATGGACGACCATCAGCAGCAGAATGGAATGACGACAGTGAAAATCTGTGCCAGACGCGAACTTCACGCATATCGCGAGCGGTCGCCTTACCACTTATGTGTGTGTGTGTGTGTGTGTGTGTGTGTGTGTGTGTGTGTGTGTGTTAGTTGTATTAGGTCATGGCGGACTTCACATAACATTCATTGAAGTTCGTTGTTGATCCTTTCACTCAGTTTTCCTTTTTTATTACAGAGACCAGCCAGCGCTCTGACCGAGCACGCTGAGCTACCATGCCAGCATAGGCTATCTGTGCACAGCCAGACCAATACTTCCATCTGTCGTCAACTGTGTGTCTACAACCTATACACGTACATCTTTTATGTACACTACTGGCCATCAGAATTGCTACACCAAGAAGAAATGCAGATGATAAACGGGTATTCATTGGACAAATACATTATACTAGAACTGACATGTGATTACATTTTCACGCAATTTGGGTGCATAGATCCTGAGAAATCAGTACCCAGAACAGCCACCTCTGGCCGTAATAACGGCCTTGATACGCCCGGGCATTGAGTCAAACAGAGCTTGGATGGCGTGTACAGGTACAGCTACCCATGCAGCTTCAACACGATACCACAGTTCATCAAGAGTAGTGACTGTCTTATTGTGACGAGCCAGTTGCTCGGCCACCAATGACCAGACGTTTTCAGTTGGTGACAGATATGGAGAATGTGCTGGCCAGGGCAGCAGTCGAACATTTTCTGTATTCATAAAGTCCCGTACAGGACCTGCAACATGCGGTCGTGGATTATCGTGCTGAAATGTAGCGTTTCTAAGCTATCGAATGAAGGATAGAGCCACGGGTGATAAAACATCTGAAATGTGACGTCCACTGTTCAAAGTGCCATCAATGCGAACAAGGGGTGACCGAGACGTGTAACCAATGGCACCCCATACCATCACGCCGGGTGATACGCCAGTATGGCGATAACGAATACACGCTTCCAATGTGCGTTCACCGCTATATCGCCAAACACGGATGCGACCATCATGATGCTGTAAACAGAACCTGGATTCATCCGAAAAAATGACGTTTTGCCATTCGTGCACCCAGGTTCGTCGTTGAGTACACCATCGCAAGCGCTCCTGTCTGTAATGCAGCGTCTTGAGTAACCGCAACCATGTTCTCCGAGCTGATAGTCCATGCTGCTACAAATTTCGTCGAACTGTTCGTGCAGATGGTTGTTTTGCAAAGGTCCCCATCTGTTGACTCAGGGATCGAGACGTGGCTGCGCGATCCGTAACAGCCATGCGGATAAGATGCCTGTCATCTCGACTGCTAGTGATACGAGGCCGTTGGGATCCAGCACTGCATTCCGTATTACCCTCCTGAACCCACCGAATCCATATTCTGCTAACAGTCATTGGATCTCGACCAAAGCGAGCAGCAATGTCGCGATACGATAAACCGCAATCGCGATAGGCTACAATCCGACTTTTATCGAAGTCGGAAACGTGATGGTACGCATTTCTCCTCCTTACACGAGGCATCACAACGTTTCACCAGGCAACGCCGGTCAACTGCTGTTTGTGTATGAGAAATCGGTTGGAAACTTTCCTCATGTCAGCACGTTGTAGGCGTCACCACCGGCGCCAACCTTGTATGAATGCTCTGAAAAGCTTATCATCTGCATATCACAGCATCTTCTTCCTGTCGGTTAAATTTCGCGACTGTAAAGCGTCATCTTCATGGTGTAGCAATTTTAACGTCCAGTTGTGTATATTCCCAGACAGGTGAGACATTTTACTTGCATGCATGTCCGAAGAAACATTGTATCGTGATTTAGAGTAATACAGGCATTGCAATATCGCATTTATCCGCCGACACCGGGCAAGCGAATTTCATGTAAAATGTCTCCCCTGTATGGGAATACACACAATGGATGCACGGCTAGAGGTTGTAGACACATGCTTGAAGACATATCGATGCTTCGGCCTGGCCGTGGGTCGTGCTCGGATAGCCAAATTGTAAGGCGACCGCTCGCGATAAGCAGGAAACCCGGTTTCGAGTCCCAGTCTGGCACAGATTTTCACTGTCGCCGATATTCGCAATTGCGAATATATTTAATGTATTAAATTCTATTGTGTCTCAAGCAAGGGGTTGAAGAACAAACACCGCGATAGGCTGCCACCACATTGGCACAGTCACACGCCTGGCGTCTCTCAGATCCCGGCAGCAGCCTCCTGACGGCACTCACAAACCGAGCTCTCTCCCTGCTTCCGCATCACTTCCTTCAGCGCCTTGTATACGTCCGCCGATAGTGTGGACAGCCGCCAACACAGAGTGCTGTCTCCCACAACCACACTGTTCTCGCCTTGTATTGAAAGGGCACAGAAACCCTCCCATTTGCAAGCACCAAAACACAATACACAACGGTATTGAGACAGTTACGAACCGGCAGTTAGACAGTTCCATTAAGTGCTTGCAGTCGGCTCATACAGTATTCTGAAGACTACTTTCCGACTCCGTAGTCACTGTTTACGAACAACTGAGGTCATTAATAGAGTGTCCGCACACTACTGTCAGTTATAGTGACAATTATAGACTGCCATGAGACAGCAAAGTTACTTGGATTTCATTGTATTTGGCTTAGGACATCAAGTGACACACATCAGATTGAAAAAAACTTAAACAGCATTTTGTAACATACTTTTGATACATATTATTTGCTATTTTCTATTGTGTTGCTGTACGAGGTGCATTCAAGTTCTAAGGCCTCCGATTTTTTTTCTCCGGACTGGAAAGAGATTGAAACATGCGCATTGTTTTAAAATGAGGCCGCGTTCATTGTCAATACGTCCCAGAGATGGCAGCACCGTACGGCAGATGAAATTTTACCGCCAGCGGCGAGAATGAGAACTGTTTGAAATACTTAAAATAGCGACGTTTTCCTTACTTGAACAGCATGCAATCATTCGTTTTCTGAATTTGCGTGGTGTGAAACCAATTGAAATTCATCGACAGTTGAAGGAGACATGTGGTGACGGAGTTATGGATGTGTCGAAAGTGCGTTCATGGTGCGAGAGCTTAATGAAGCCAGAACATCGTGTGACAACAAACCGAAACAACCTCGGGCTGGCACAAGCCGGTCTGACAACATGATCGAGAAAGTGGAGAGAATTGTTTTGGGGAATCGCCGAATGACTGTTGAACAGATCGCCTCCAGAGTTGGCATTTCTGTGGGTTCTGTGCACACAATCCTGCATGTTGACCTGAAAATTCGAAAAGTGTCATCCAGGCGGGTGCCACGAATGCTGACGGACGACCACATGGCTGCCCGTGTGGCATGTTGCCAAGCAATGTTGACTCGCAACGACAGCACGAATGGGACTTTCTTTTCGTCGGTTGTGACAATGGATGAGACGTGGATGCCATTTTTCAATCCAGAAACAAAGCGCCAGTCAGCTCAATGGAAGCACACAGATTCACCGCCACCAAAAATATTTCGGGTAACCGCCAGTGCTGAAAAAATGATGGTGCCCATGTTCTGGGACAGCGAGGGCGTAATTCTTACCCATTGCGTTCCAAAGGGCATTACGGTAACAGGTGCATCCTACGAAAATGTTTTGAAGAACAAATTCCTTCCTGCACTGCAACAAAAACGTCCGGGAAGGGCTGCGCGTGTGCTGTTTCACCAAGACAACGCACCCGCACATCGAGCTAACGTTACGCAACAGTTTCTTCGTGATAACAACTTCGAAGTGATTCCTCATGCTCCCTACTCACCTGACCTGGCTCCTAGTGGCTTTTGGTTTTTTCCAACAGTGAAAGACACTCTCCGTGGCCGCACATTCACCAGCCGTGCCGCCATTGCCTCAGCGATTTTCCAGTGGTCAAAACAGACTCCTAAAGAAGCCTTCGCCGCTGCCATGGAATCATGGCGTCAGCGTTGTGAAAAATGTGTATGTCTGCAGGGCGATTACGTCGAGAAGTAACGCCAGTTTCATCGATTTCGGGTGAGCAGTTAATTAGGAAAAAAATCGGAGGCCTTAGAACTTGAATGCACCTCGTATTTATGATGTAGTGCGCCCTAGCACACAAGTGTTTAATTATTAAGTGTGGAATCGACCACCTTTAAGAAACTATAGTTGGGAAACTCTTTTTTTTGTCGCTGTGTCACTGTGGATATTTGGTCTCAACTAATAGTAGGATTCAGTTACTACATTCGCAACAAATTGCAACGTGGGGAAGTATAGTAAATAACGAACTTTTGCGTATTGGTTCAAATGGCTCTGAGCACCGGGGGACTCAACATCTGAGGTCATCAGTCCCCTAGAACTTAGAACTACTTAAACCTAACTAACCTAAGGACATCACACACATTCATGCCCGAGGCAGGATTCGAACCTGCGACCGCAGCGGTCGCGCGGATCCAGACTGAAGCGCCTAGAACCGCTCGGCCACACCGGCCGGCACTGTTGCGTATTGTGTATATAGAATATAGTGTGAAGAATTCATGATTAAATTTGCAGCTGATTTGGCGCTGTACAAAGTGAGAAATTTGGTACACGGGGCTGTCAGTCCTGGCAACAACTACGACTCTAATCCGGCTGTGCATCAAGTCGAACTGAGCTTGGATCAGACATAATGGTACGTCATACCATGCTTCTTCATACCAGAGTTCATCAATCGTTATAGCTGCCAACGTGTTGCGGATGTCCAGACGTTCTGAACTGGAAAGAAACTATACATGGTGCTCGCCAGGAGAACGGTCGAGCGCCCTCCGTACCTAGGTAGATCAGGACAGCACCGGTATTACGCAATCTTAACTTCTCTTGTTGAAAGATAACATCACGGAGGTCTCGAAGCTAGGATGTAGATCCATGCTTTGACTCGTCAGGAATGTAGTGGCTACTGTCCAAATTACTGGTTGTGCGAACCGGAGGTGATGGTATAGTATACCCAATGGCAACCATGCCATCACTGTAGTATGTCGATGACGCATGCAATCTGTGCAGTGTTCGCTCTTCTCGGAGCCTCCACAGACGGATTATGTTAAACATGATGCTGTACGGAGAATCGAAATGTCTGAAAAGATGACGTGGTGCAGCAGCTGCGTCCAGTGTATTCGTTGAGCGTACCACACTCGGCGCACCTCTCGCCAGACCACTACAACAGTTGCCCTGCTGACTCGGTGTTGCTCCAGACCTTGTTGCACGTATTGCTACAACCAAGCCCACTTCCTAATTCCAGGTACGTGATGCGACTGTACTATTCTGCACTACCGAGCGAACAGTGTGTCTGTCCTATGGGGCGATAGTCGCGTAAGGTCAGCAAGATCCTGCGTGTCTTTCAGTATGGTCCTTAGGAACTCACCGATTCCATATTCGCCAGGCAGTGATGTGACTCCGACCAACGTGGGGAACAGCTCTGCGGAACTATAAACCGCAGTATCAACTGTGTTTGCTAAACATGTCTGATGTCCTCGAAACGACAATGAGTGGGTTCAAGTGAATGTAGGTTGCAGAAGTTACTCTGAGGTGACTGAAGCAGCTTGTAGTTCAGCGTGTGGAGATGCATCAATCCATGTTTTTGGAGTGAAGAACACAACAATAACAAAACTATCGTAAGGAAAATACTTGTGTTGACGATATAAGTAAAATGGTTTCTTTGTTCAGTGTTTGAATAACAAATGAAAAGTACAAAGTTGCTTATGTTCTACAGTGTTAGTTTTATTGTGTTAACCGGTTTTCGGCTTACAAGGCAATCTTCAGACATTTACTGAGTATTGTCACCAAAGAAGCTACAATATTTGTAAACAACATCTTCCACTGTCTGAAGATGTGCTTGTAAGCCGAAAACCGGTTAACACAATAATATTAATACTGCAGAACAAAAGCAAACTAGTGCTTTTCATTTGCTATAATGTTGTTCTACCAAGAACCGACCCCCAAAATTCAGTTAACAGTGTTTGAATACTTTGTGAAGACAGAGATGTTAACAGAACTACTTCAGTATGCATCACGCGACTACTCTACTGGCAAGTGGTACACATTTTTTTTTTTTTTTTTTTTTTTTTTTTGTTTAGTTGAATGTATAAGCGGCGATCAAAAAGTTCGTTTGAGGGCGTTGCTGCAGCGTATTTGTAACGTAGCTCGACTCAGAAGCGGGAACATGTAGGCAAGGAATTAGTGTGGCATTTTAAGTGGGCTGCTTCTGTGTTGGCAGCGTTGTGTAGCGCTTTGCGTTGGATCTCTGACTGCGCTTTCTTAGACTCTGCGTCAGGTTGGACTCGTTGTTGGAAGTTAATCGTCGGTACTGTTGGGCGATTGGAAGTTAGTCGCCAGCAGTGATTGATGTACTGTTGGGCAGTTGGAGGTGAACAGCTAGCAGTGATGGATGTTAAATGTGAGAAGTTAGCATTGATGGAGGGAAGAGGTCTGAAGTTTTAGCGTAGGCTAACGATCCGGAGGTATCCGACTTGGAGACTGAAAATTATTCATAATTGTATATCTTTGTACTGGATGTCAATGACGATTTATATTCGTGTTTGAACTGGATGTCACATTATTAAGGTAAAAAAAATACATTATTTGGTTTAAAACAAAATCTTTCCTTTGCTAACCACATGCCTATTAGTAGTTAGTGAGATAAGTGCTTAATGAAATCTATAGGTTATTGTTAAGATTTCTTTTTAGCCAGGGCCATTCTTTTGAGTTAATTGTTTGAAGTCAGGCTGTAATTTTTATTTTTATTATTTTATTTTTTAGTTTTATTTTTTTTTAGCAGTAGATTGCGTTGCGCTAGAATATTGTGGGTCAGTGTTGACATGATAAGAAAAAGTAAAGAGAACGTAGGCTCAGTACGTTCGGATTTACCCAGCTATTTGAGAATCAAATAACGTAGAAGTTTCATCTTCTCAGTCATTCAGCAATTTAAGTACAGACACACTCATTTAAATAAAGAAGTTTCAGCATTCATCTCTTTCCGACGTGCATGCTGTAAATGCGGAAATGTGAACTATGGCGACGCTGTTACCAAATGCGTCCAAATTGGGCCAACGTGGTGTTGTTATTCTTTTCTTGGCTGCCGATGGACAAACGAAGGCAGATGTCCATTGATAAATGAAGAATACGTAAGAGGCAGCATGTCTGTCGAAAACCGCTGTTGTGAACATGGAGTGCTGCTGCTTCGTGATAACGCAAGTCCTATACTGCAGGTGTCGTAACGCAAAAGTTACACCAACTCTAGTGGGAAACACTCAAGCACCCCCCCCCTCCCCTCTATAGTTCTGATCTCTTCCCATATGATTACCACGCTTTCGACTTGTAGGGTCGACGATTCCTGTCGGATGAAGATATGCAGCAGCGAGTTGGGGACTTCTTCGCGCAACAGGATACGGTGTTTTAGCTGAAGGGTACCTTCGACCTGCTGCATCAGTGGGATGAGTGCCTCAGTACTCGCGGCGTTTTCGCCCCACTGGCGTACTGTTTCTGGACTGCACGGCCTTCGAAAAGAAACTTTTTGATCGCCCCTTATCCCTCCCGATATTGTTTGACCTTAATCTTAAAACAAGTTGGCCAACGGCCTTGCCGCAGTGGTAACACCGGTTCCCGTCAGATCACCGAAGTTAAGTACTGTCGGGCTGGGCTAGCACTTGGATGGGTGACCATCCGGTCTGCCGAGCGCTGTTGGCAAGCGACGGGCACTCAGCCCTTGTGAGGCAAACTGAGGAGCTACTCGATTGAGAAGTAGCGGCTTCGGTCTCGGAAACTGGCATAAGGCCGGGAGGGCGGTGTGCTGACCACATGTCCCGCCATATCCGCATCCAGTGATGCGTATGGGCTGAGGATGACACGGCGGCCGGTCGATACCCTAGGGCCTTCATGGTCTTTTCGGGAGGAGTTTTAAAACAAGTTTCGAAAGCTAACTCATTAACGTACAATAAGTTATGTCGCATCCGGTGTTGACAAATTCGAGTTCTGGAGGCGGAAAGAACGTTCGTCTCCAGCGTATAATAAGGAAAGCGAGGGCTAATAGTCATGGAAAGTTCTTTATCACCAAAGCGCCAACATCTTGCGTTAAATTGCGAAACAACTTATTGTGTCACATGAATTGCGGGCATATGCTACTGTAGAAACAAGCTATTTGAGTAGGTACGTCATGGCACTGACATTCAGCGTCTGCCTTCATTTCATTCTGTAACACGGTTGTGGATAAACATTCACTACACAGTTGTTGATGTAATACACATTTGCATCGTTATGACTTGATATGATGTCGTACCAGGCAGAAAAAGAGCAAACTACATCCATTAGGAAGTTGCGAGGCAATGCAAGAGCCTCACAATACTTACTGACTGAATATAAGACTGAACTTGAGTGTTTTAACTAAGTCTCCGCCATTGCTCTCCTAAGTAATTTGTGGAAACTACGAGCTGCTGTAATTAAGATAGTAAATTATGGTACTCCATATCTCCTCTTTCCGGGTATAAGCTAAGTCTTCTCCAGTTTCGCCACCTTGTCAAGTGGTTCAAATGGTTCTAAGCACTATGAGACTTAACATCTGAGGTCATCAGTCCCCTAGACTTAGAACTACTTAAACCTAACTAACCTAAGACCATCACACACATCCATGCCCGAGGCAGGATTCGAACCTGCGACCGTAGCAACAGCGCGGTACCGGACTGTAGCGCCTAGAGCCGCTCGGCCACCGCGGCCGGTGCCACCTTGTCATTCTGGCCGCTGATCTTCTGCTGGAAGACTTAGCTGTGCCTTGGGGTCCTGGTCTCTCTATTATATTCAGTGAAATATTTGTTTTACTAGGAAAAAGATGGTCGACCTGCTCGTGTAGCATTACGCGCAGCGCGCTAGCTGTCGGGAGAGGAAGATGAGCAAAATCCGGATCGAAGATGCGCACCTGATTAACGACCGTGCCTGATGCACTGGCGAGTATGGGTGTGGCTTTATGCTCGTTCAGGCAAATGCTGGGCTAAGTCCCAATGAATGCATCATAAAATACGTTACACAAACAATTGAAATGCGATCACATACATAATAAAAGCTACATATTCACAGACAGGTGGAGCGCACAACTTTTCCGCCTTAGGTAACTGATAACTGCACCGGCCGCAAATTTTCAGAGATAAGGGAAAATAATGTGTGCATGCGACCGAAGAGGACACTGCAACTAAACTGATGGAACTAAAACACAGAGTGCGGCATCAAACACGAAGATTGCGACTCGCCCCATGATATTAATTTTCTTATAAAATCAGGTCTCGTTGTTGACAGTATACAGGGCTAAGACACACAGGAACTGATGACATTAGCTGCCAGTGGGCACTGATTTAAGTCAACGGGGAGTTGAAAATTTGTGCTGGACTGGGATTCGAAGCCTAGGTATCCTGCATACTAGGCAGATGCGCTTACCACTCCATCCGGAAACAATGGTCATCCACAACTGCACGAACTGCCTTAGCACGCTTCCCGTAAAACTCAAATTCTCAACTTATCCACACACATCTGATCCCCCTTGCCCATTATCCTCATTACTCGCGGCATTTCGCCGATTTCCGTAAGAGTTTGAGCGTGGCGTGCAACCAAATTGAAGAGACCATTCGTCGTTCTTGCCATAATGACGTATGTGGTGTCTGTTTCGGAGTTGTCCAATAACAGACAAGGGGCATTATATCAGTAACTTGTGGATAAGATGAAAGTTTGGGTCTCACGGGAGACATGCTAGGATAGTTCGTGCAGTTGCAATTACCACTGTGTCTGGATCGTTCAGTGGTCGCCGGCGCAGTAGCTCAGCACTTTCGTTCACAGGGTTAGCTGCCCTCTGCAGAAAAGATACTGAGTGAATGAATCAACGATGAACTTGAACAGGTGTTAAGGGACGTACGTCCCGAACAAATGCAACGAACAATAACGAACAAAATGAGATTAAAAAAAAGTGGTCAGCGTATCTGTCTACTAAGCAGGAGACCTGGGTTCGATTCCTGGTCCGGCACAAATTTTCAGGATTCCCCATTGATTTAAATCAGTTCCCACATGCAACTAATGTCATTAACTCCTTTGTGACTTAATTCATAGTGGCTGCAGAAGCAAATTGGTGTCTGTTCTTTTGGACATGTTCGAAAGAATAGATACATGTATAATATACAGCTTGTTTGTACTCTGCATCGACTACACACAACAACACGATGGAGAGAATCTGCTGTAAATTGGACCTGTCTGCCTAACAAGAACTAGTAAACTGTGCATGAGTGTCTGTATAAAATTTTTAGCTTAAATCTCTGTATTCTAATTCATTGATAAATCCTTGTCATGCTCGAAAAGCGTTGTTGCTACACAAATAAAGCTGTTGAAATAGTTTGCGCTGTACGACAGAAAATATGCAGAGAGAAAATTCATTAATTTTTCTTTTTAAAAAGCTTGTTCCGAGGGCCCGAACAATATCGAGACTCAGTTTTATTAATGAAAAAAGTAACTGTTTTCTAGCCTCCAATACTATCGTACAGTATCCTCTTTGGAGTCGCACAAGCGGCAGTTGCGCCTACATTGATCCATGAAAGCGTATCACAGGGCTATTTCTGCATATTGCGAGTACATAAATGGACTCTGGGGGCAGCGCTCTTTTCAGTCTGTGGGTCATTGTTTGAGGCATCAGAGCACATTATGCCGACGTGTCGGAGCGAAGTTATTGCTTTGTGTGACTGCGACTGGAGAAAGGCAATAAGAGCGCCATCCGTCATCCTAATGGGAGACACTTTTGCTGCGGGGAATATTAAGCAGTCCTCTCGCAACAATGCTTCCGTTATTAATTCTATTAGCAGCATTAAAATTCAGGGGCGACGCTCGATACGGCTAGGGGGTCGTACGGGAGAGGAGTCAACACGTGGCCGGCGACAGCACCGTGTCTGTGCGATTCGCTGAACGAACTTAGGGTGCTGAGGAAACGCGCAGCAGTCAGACGCTAATAATCCGTTTGTTCCAAATCTAGATGTCAACTGCTGTGTGGCTGTCACCAGTGCTAAAACACATAAAAATACATTTAGATAAAACACAAGCATGAACCAAAACTTATACAGGGTCCGGCATAAAAAACTCCCCGATTACAAAGTAACGTGCAGCAGACAGTAGAAGGAGCAGAGTGGTGGGGGGCGCGTCGTTACGTAGCTGTCTACGTGCCGTTTTCAGTGTACGCCATGGCGTGGTCTGGTGAACATCGTGCCTTCGTAGTGGAAGATTTTATTCAAAATGGCGAATCGCCTATTAATACTCAACGTGCTTTTCGCGTTCGCTTTGCGCTCGGACGACGGGACCCTGTTCCCGATAAGAAAACAATTTATTCTTGGGTTGCTAACTTTCGTGAGACAGGTTCCGCATTAAAAAGGAAACCACCTGGACGACCACGGACTGCAACAGGCCCCGGAAATGTTGATGCAGTTAGAGCTTCAGTTCAACAATCTCCTCGACGATCCGCTAAAAAGCATGCGGCAGCATTACGGATATCTGATCGAAGTGTGAGAAGAATCTTGCATCGAGATCTTAAAATGCATCCTTACAAACTTGTAACTACGCAGGAACTGAGTGAACGAGACTGTTGTGTCCGTGTAAGTTTGTGCCAAGACCTTCTTCGGAACATTCGTCCCAACGATATTGTGATTTTTTCTGATGAAGCACACTTTCACCTTGCCGGAACAGTGAACAGCCAAAATTGCAGGTACTGGTGTGAACACAATCCCCAAGAACTTCATCAACGACCACTTCATAGCCCTAAAGTAACAGTATGGTGTGCTGTTTACAATTCCGGAGTGATCGGTCCTTACTTTTTCGAAGAAAATGACAGGAATTTAACCGTCAACAGTGAACGCTATTGTGCCATGTTCCGCGACTTTCTCCAACCGCAACTAAGGGAGCTTTTTGGTGAAATAGAGAACGTGTGGTTCCAGCAAGATGGTGCTACAGCCCACACAGCGCGGCAGTCACTGGCATTGGTGAAGGAAATGTTTCCTGGACATGTGATCTCGTTGCGTGGAGACATTGGCTGGCCCCCACGATCGCCGGACTTAACGCCCTGTGATTTCTTTCTTTGGGGCTATTTAAAAGCAAAAGTTTATGAACAACGTCCACAATCTTTACGAGCCCTGAAAGAAGCAATTACACAAGAGGTTGAAGCTATTCCACCTGAAATGACTCAAAGAGTAATGAATAACTTCAGGGAAAGATTCAATCAGTGTGTCGACAGTGCAGGAAGCCATTTAAGGGATGTTTTATTTAAAAAGTAAGACCATAAGAGTATTTTCTAAAATGGCATAATATGTACTTTTATTTAGTATAAATAAAATTGTTCTACCTTATTTGGTTTTGTTTTTATTAGCTTTCCTTAAAGGGGAGGTTTTTCTGCCGGACCTTGTAGTTGTATCAGCTTCGTGCAAGAGCAGACGCTAAAGCAACATACTTGTAAGATGTAAGTTAAATCACCATTATTGTTCATCTATACAAATAGCTCCTACTAGAATATCCATGACAGTATTTCAGTTCACACTGATGCCGTTGTTTACAAGTGAACGCAATAATGGTGTGCAAAGCATTCTATACCAATGTTTTGATTCGTGCATGTCTTTTGTTGTCAATTGTCATGTATTCCTATATATCATTAACACTAATGATAGCCTCACAGTGGCTGAAATCTAGATCTTCAATAAACAGAATGTTAGCGACTGATTGAAACTTCCTGGCAGATTAAAACTGCGTGCCGGACCGAGACTCGAATTCGGGACCTTTGCCTTTCGCGGGCAAGTGCAAGAGTTTCATTCTAGAAACATCCCCCAGGCTGTGGCTAAGCCATGTCGCCGCAATATCCTTTCTTCCGGGAGAAACCTTTCTGCAAGGTTCGCAGGAGAGCTTCTGTGAAGTTTGAAAGGTAGAAGACGAGGTACTGGCGGAATTTAAGGTGTGAGGACGGGGCGTGAGTAGTGCTCGGGTAGCTCAGTTTGTTGAGCAATTGCCCGCGAAAGGCGAAGGTCCCGAGTTCGAGTCTCGGTCCGGCACACAGTTTTAATCTGCCAGGAAGTTTCATATCGGCGCACAGTCCGCTGTAGAGTGAAAATTTCATTCTATTGATTGATCTGATTGATATACATTTTCTCAACCGTAAATACAGGGCTATTACAAATGATTGAAGCGATTTCATAAATTCACTGTAGCTCCGTTCATTGACATATGGTCACGACACACTACAGATACGTAGAAAAACTCATAAAGTTTTGTTCGGCTGAAGCCGCACTTCAGGTTTCTGCCGCCAGAGCGCTCGAGAGCGCAGTGAGACAAAATGGCGACAGGAGCCGAGAAAGCGTACGTCGTGCTTGAAATGCACTCACATCAGTCAGTCATAACAGTGCAACGACACATCAGGACGAAGTTCAACAAAGATCCACCAACTGCTAACTCCATTCGGCGATGGTATGCGCAGTTTAAAGCTTCTGGATGCCTCTGTAGGGGGAATTCAACGGGTCGGCCTGCAGTGAGCGAAGAAACGGTTGACCCCTTTTTCTTCTGCGAAAAAAAACGTTACAGGACACGTGTATCTGGACATGCTGGAAAATTGGCTCATGCCACAACTGGAGACCGACAGCGCCGACTTCATCTTTCAACAGGATGGTGCTCCACCGCACTTCCATCATGATGTTTGTCATTTCTTAAACAGGAGATTGGAAAACCGATGGATCGGTCGTGGTGGAGATTATGATCAGCAATTCATGTCATGGCCTCCACGCTCTCCCGACTTAACCCCATGCGATTTCTTTCTGTGGGGTTATGTGAAAGATTCAGTGTTTAAACCTTCTCTACGAAGAAACGTGCCAGAACTTCGAGCTCGCATTAACGATGCTTTCGAACTCATTGGTGGGGACATGCTGCGCCGAGTGTGGGAGGAACTTGATTATCGGCTTGATGTCTGCCGAATCACTAAAGGGGCACATATCGAATATTTGTGAATGCCTAAAAAAACTTTTTGAGTTTTTGTATGTGTGTGCAAAGCATTGTGAAAATATCTCATATAATAAAGTTATTGTAGAGCTGTGAAATCGCTTCAATCATTTGTAATAACACTGTAAATATCGTAGAAGATCATATTCGTGCCATACGGAATCGAAACTGATAAAACTTCCGGGAACCAGCCCATGAGACAGTATATGGACAAATCATGATTCTGCATCCACATCTATACTTCGCAAGGATTTCTGCGGTTTGTCATGGTGGCTACTTTCCGCAATGCTTTTATTTGCCTTCTTACCTGCTCGATTTGCAAATAGTGTCCCGGAAGAACATATGAGCTCGTTTGTCTCTGATCCCCAGTCATGAACGTTTACAGACATTTATATAGAGGTAAGATCTTGCCTCACTCTTTATGAACCTTCCCTTCTCGAAATTTCAACAGGAAACCTTGTAAGATGTGTGGGTGAATTCCTAAGGGACCGTACTGTTGAGGTCATCGGTGCTAGACTTACACAAGACTTAAATTAACTTAAACTAACTTATGCTAAGGACAACATACACACACACACACACACACACACACACACACGCCCAAGGGAGGATACGAACCTCCGGCGGGAGGAGCCGCGCAATCCTTGACATGACGCCTCAAACCGCGCGGCCTCTCCGTGCGGCTCCTTGTAACTCTGAATTTCTATCCTGGCCTAGTGTAATGACGATATTTACGAAACATTTGCAACCTGAAGCTAATTATACATTGTAAGTCGGCTGTTTATGTTTTCTTATTGGCAACGTTACGTAGCGCTCTGTGCGAAAATCACTGGCTGTGCTGTGTGCAGTTTGTGGCTAGTTTGCATTGTTGTCTGCCATTGTAGTGTTTGTCAGCGGCAGCTGGATGTGAACAGCGCGTAGCGTTGCGCAGTTGGAGGTGAGCCGCCAGCAGTGGTGGATGTGGGGAGAGAGATGGCGGAGTTTTGAAATTTGTAAAACTGGATGTCATGAACTACTATATATATTATAATGTTAAGGTAAATACATTGTTTGTTCTCTATTAACATCTTTCAATTGCTAACTATGCCTATCAGTAGTTAGTGCCTTCCGTAGTTCGAATCTGTTATTTAGCTGGCAGTAGTGGCGCTCGCTGTATTGCAGTAGTTCGAGTAACGAAGATTTTTGTGAGGTAAGTGATTTGTGAAAGGTATAGGTTAATGTTAGTCAGGGCCATTCCTTTGTAGGGATATCTGAAAGTCAGATTGCGTTGCGCTAAAAAAATATTGTGTGTCAGTTTAAGCACAGTCATGTATAAATTTTTCTAAGGGGACGTTTCATATGTCGAACCTTAGCCGAGGATACCTCATTGGAATCTTCTGACCTTTTCTTGTAGTTTATGTAATTATTGTAAATTTTGTTTATTGCTAGCGCGTAATTATAGAGAGAATTTCCATTGTAGTGGTAGTTTTTCATTGTTGTACAGTAAAACAGTTGTGGCATGCATGTAGATTTGCACCAAGTATTTCGCAGCTGCGCTTGCAATTAAGTATACATTATTTCCATTGCTATGTTATTTTATTTTGCTCTCCAAATTGTACTTTTCTGTGTTATCGTGTGAAATATTGTGACAATTATGGCGTGTGAAAAACGTAATACTAGGCTCCAAAGTAAACTGAGAAATGACAGTGAAGACGAAAGCAGTGTGTTAGCGCCGCAGAGTAATGAATTAACTAATGTTCAAAGTAGTAATTTGGTAACTGTGCATAGGGAAATGGAGCGGGCGTCAAATAATGGTGTACACAGTGAAACAATTAGTGAACAGGGAAGCATTATCGATCGATCGGTCGGCAACAGCTCGCCTCAGGAATACGAAATGACAGAAAACAATATTGCAAATACTGTAGACTTAGGTTTTGGGTCCTCACCGTTTTCTCAAATGAGTCAAGACACATTTTCTGCTTGTCAAAATGTGAACGTTGCCGGTGAAAATGCACTGCGAAAAAGCATAGAGAAACAGATTCCAGACACTAATACATTATTATTGCAATTAATGCAAAAAATGGAACAAAATCGGAAACAAACACAGCAACAGTTAGACACAATGGAACAAAATCTTCAAAAGTTAGACACAATGGAACAAAATCTTCAAAAGTTAGACACAATGGAACAACACCAGAGACAAACACAACAACAGTTAGACACAATGGAACAAAATCTTCACACCACGCTTGAACAAACACGTGAAGATTTGACTACTGAGTTACATAAAATCGAATCGAAATGTCAAAAAGTCTGTAACGACGTTAAAACACAAATTTGTGAGCATTTTCAACCTATTTTTTCGCGGCGTGAAAATGCATTACAGAATCACGAAGCAGCCATAAAAGAACTGCATATTATTGTTCATGAAAATCATGAGACCTTGCAAGCTAAAATTGACTCAGTTGCATCTATCGATTCGGTTACGCAACTTGCAAAAACTCAGGAAAACTTAAAGGACACAGTAGAAAGACACATGGGGGAAATTAGTGCAATATCAGAGAAAGTAGTTGAACTTTCGGATCAGCTAAATAATTTATCTACGAAGGTAGATGATAATCTTAATGACACAAAACCGGTAGTCTTTAATGACACAGAAGAGTATGAACAAATTAAGAAATTCAAACAAAATCAGAATCAAATTAATACGCAATACAAAAGAGAAATCCGGGAAGTACAAGATCAGTTGGCACAAGTAATACAAAAATTTCATATTTCAGAGGACACTCGCGCTCCAACACGGGAAAAGGAACTTAGAAATACGGAAAAGCCACAAAATAATAACACAGGGCATTTCGGAAATTATGAAAGAAATTGGCAGGGTGCACCGAATTTTGAGATGGAACCGCCGACACGACGTAACAATGACCGATATGCTACTCGCCGACACGATGATTTTGACTATAAGCTGTTCATTACTACACGTAAATTCAAAACGTTTAAGAATTCTGCCAACGACATTCATCCACAAGCGTGGCTCCATCAATTCTCTCATTGTTTTCCTCCCAACTGGTCATTGGAGCACAGGTTAGAATTTATGTGTGGCTACTTGGAGAATGAACCAGCTGTAAGAATGCGATCGGTCATTCACGATTGTCACAGTGAAGGAGAATTTTACCATGCGTTCCTCTCAGCATATTGGTCTCAAGCTATACAAGACCGAGTAAAACAGCATCATAATGATGAAACATGTCGAACAATCTGAATTTTCCAGTCTTGTGAAATATTTTGAAGACATGTTGCACAAGAATCAGTACCTGTCAAACCCATACAGCCCCTCAGAACTCATCCGCATTTGCTTAATCAAACTGCCTGAACATTTACGACATATTATTTTAGCAGGACGTTGCAAAGACGACATTGAAGCTTTTCAGGGACTCTTACAAGAATTAGAAATTGACACAGACAGTCGCGGGATGCGAAAACAGGAAAACAATCACTACAGGTCACATCCGTCACAATTCCGTAACGACAGAAACGATAACTGGCCACGACAAGCCTATTCTTACAACGTAAATCGTGACCAAAACAGACACCACCCGTATGACAACCGTTGGCAGAGTAGTAATAATTACAGGGAAAGATCACCTCTCCGCGGTAATGACTATCACAGAGACAATCAGAGAAACAGACAATATGGGAACCAAAATAATTATTATCAAGGGAGACAGAATAACTTTAGACGCAACAGTCCAGCGCACAGTTACGATTCAGGGAGAAATTCTCCACCACGTGACCGACAAGAAAGAAACTATGGAACCCACCGACATGACAACAGACGATATGATCATAACGACAGAGCTGAATTGCATCAGAACTGGTGGGATTCAAACAGAGCAGGGCACTTTCGACAACGTGAATTTGTAGAAGTTAGGTCTCCTAATCCCAATAACGACGCGCGCCAACAAAGGAACAGACAATGACTCGCACCGCAGGCAACCGCGTGCGCCCGCTGGCTCAGAGACAAATAACATAGACGCTAACCTTGAGAAACATTCCAGTATTCTTTACCGACGTATACCACATGATAATTGCGTTAAAGTTGAAATTCTGCATACTAGGAAGAGCAAAGGGTTACACCACATCTCACATGTAAAACCGTTTATTGAGAGATAAACTGTGTTTTAATTTAGTCTTTGCTAAAAAAATTTTCACTTCACGTTACTAGTACTCTGTGTCACACTTACAAACTGTTAACATGCAACTATGTTTTAAAGCTAACTAACTATCCAGTCAAGAACCAAGAGAACTTATTTAAACAGAAATTACGAATGCATTGTTATTGTGAACAGACGACACAGTGTTATTGTGTGTGTGCATTCTTGCTTGTTAGTTGCACGATTACGTAACGACTATGAGGCTCACATACTTGGAACATATACCGGCACTGCTAATGAGATTTTAATGCAACATTTTGGTTTACTTGAAAATACATTCTGGATTTAAAGTACTTTCTGTGAGATACCAGATGAGACAGTAGTTAGTTTATGTGACAGATACACGATTTTATCACGACACTACTAATGAGTGACAATTTACAATGTTGCTTTTGCGGTGTTTCTGTTTTATATCTGCACAGTTTTTCTGAATTATTCTGGAAAGTAAAACATGTTTTAGTAGTAACTTTTGTGGTATAGCTACAAGGAGACAGCCTTTTCCGTAGCACAACAATACGTTACAGCACAGTACTTTCATCATCACAACAATAAGCGTAATAACTACGATATTTATACGCAAATCATTTCACTTTTGTGTATCATGAGGTAAGTACATTGACGTCAGCAGAACTTTGCTTACAGAGAAAGATAACTACGACACTTCCACAGAATTATCTTTCAGCAAGAAGCACATTTAGCGCTACAGGACACGTATTTGAGTGATTAATTTTGTACTTAAAACATTTATTTTTAAAGATTTTTGAATTACAATGATACAAAGGTTTTCCGTGATACATTTCATTCCATTGCTGTAAGCTGTAACACCTGAGGGTATAATTACATTAATCCTCCCGGGGGTACACGCTTACTTTGTGTACCATGTGTTTGGCAAGCACAAGGAGCCCTAGCTAATATGGTATTTGCTTATTCAACTTTACACATCGGTACCATATTTCTCCAACACAGAATTACACAGCCACCTGATTATTTAACAGAGAAACAAACATTTTTTTTACTACATCAGTGACACATGTTTACACAATTACACAGTTGGGTAACTTTACACTTACGAAATTGTATTTTGTCTGTACTTTGTGAACTGTTCATATTTTTTCGGGCCCATTGTGACATTATGAGAGCTTCGAATGATATATTTGGTATGGGATCACGATTTTTAAAGTACGTTTGAGGTAGATGACACTTTTGAAATAAGCAGAGAATTTTTTGTAGGTTTTATAATATTCAGAAAGCTACGATGATTTTGAGATGTGATTGATCTGTTATGATATTATTATGATGACGATGTGTATTATGCTGTTGAGGTATGTTTATGATCAATGAGATGATGCTATATGAGGAATTTGATTATGCTATGTATTTGTTATGATGAAATATTGAAGAATGTCTATGAATATGTATATGTGTAATAAGGTAAGGAATAATGAATAGTGGTTAGGGACTCTGACTTGTGAAACAGGGTGTTGGAAACCAAGAATCGTACTTTAAGAGTTATGAAATGTGTGTAAATGCGTGAATGTATCACAATGCCGGCGAAAATTTTTTGGACACTGTTATATTTATAGGATTTGGTTTCTACACATTTGTAACGTAAATTCTTGACCTGTGAAATATTTTGATATGAGACTGTCACTGTAGCGGAAACTGCTGTCGTAAATATTTCCGTAAGAAAGTTAAGTGACCACCTGCACGTAATGCGTCGTGGGCACCCAGCTGCGTCAGACGCCTGGAGAAAAAGACATTAGTGTGTGCGTTTTCAGAGGACAGGTAGAAAAAAAGAAAGGTGAGGCCATTATCCTCACTATTGACATTTCCTTGTTGAAAGCATACTGTGGAGCTCGTAATTTATATTTACTAAAATGCCTAATGAAATGATGAGAAACATTTTACATCTATTGTCTTTGTAGTTGAGAGATTGCTCATTTTGTTTAATATCTGGTTTCCAGCTGTGTTGCAGTATTAGTTTTATAAAATAAACTTAGATGCATTTGCTAATGTGAACACTTTCTGTCAACAGATCTATTAAATAATTATTTTATGACCCACATTCTTCGAAAAAGGAGCTCTTGGAATGGAAAGAAAAAGAAGAAGGGACTAATAACAGTAACTGCATATATAATTTTCTTTTCGAGTACTTGGTAATTTTTTTGTAGAATTAGTTTTGTGGTGCACCACTTCAATTACATAGACATTAAGATGTGAATATACATTTCCCTTGTCTGCATTATTGTCTTTAGTGTAATGTTTTTTTTGCTTGAGCTATGTCATGTTTAGATATAAGTTGCTGCTGCTGTTTGCCAGGCATAGTGTTACTGAATTTGACTTTGTGTTACTCTGCTAAGCCAGTTTACTACTGATTTATTTTTCTTGTTTGCTGCACAGTGCCTTATATTAGTTGTAATATTGCAATTGCTTTGCCTATTTAAATTTTTTGTCATTGATGTTTGTGTTAATTGTTTTGTGCTGCTGCATTGACTCATCCCTTAGTTTATGCATCTGAGCTCAGTAGATTTAAGTTAGCTTGAGAGGGGGTAGCCTATAAGAGAATGAGTTGCGATGAATTTGAAGAAATGCACCGAGAGGTTATACGAGAAAAATACAGAAAGCATGCTTGGATAGGATTTTTTGGCTGGAGCAAATATCGAAATAAGACGAAAGATCAATGGAATGAATTTTTGGGTTGGACTGCAGTACCAAATGTTACACTAAAAACGAACCCTGTCCTTTCCTTTTGTGTTATCCCACTATGTGTTTGTGTACCCTTGTGTATTTGTTTTCTTCCTGTCTCTGTGTGGTTTCATAGAATTTTTTCTTCTTCTAATACTCAGCTACATGAACTATGATGAGGAATACTGTTATCCTCAAATATAATTTGCATTAATAATATGTTATTTACTTTGTAAAGATGCTTAGACATTATTTATTCTGTTTTGTTTTAATGCTCATGTGTGAAGTTGATGTTTCAAAAGTTATTCTGATCTTTATGTATGTACTTATGTCATAATTCCTGTAACACTGATGTATCTGTTTATTTCTATTCTTTTGTAAAGCCTGTAGTACAAATGTTATCTGTATTGTTATGTTCTTTAATGATGTATTTTGTACCTTTGTAATTGTATTCTTATGTTGTAAATTTATAATAATATTGACACCAGTTCATCAAATTAAGTAACTTGTCAGTTACATTTCACTGCACACGTTTCTGTTGGTCATAGTATATGGACAATATGTGAGAAGTAGGGACTGTTAGTGTTTGCACGTGTGTTAATAATTCAGCAAGGGACTGGATAACAGCATTGCTGGCTTTAAGGACAATTCCAAAAACTTTGTGCGTGCACAAGTGGTGGTTTATGGACTTGCTATATTCTCCGCAAGACTCTTTGATGGTGAATGTGCACCTGCACAGTCGCAACAGATGGCTGCTGGCTGTCTGTACAAGGACTACAGTGGGTCTGCATCTTTGATGACCCACCAATACCATTATTTCTACAAGGACTGCAGTGGGTCTGCACCTCTGGTGGCCCACCAATACCGTAATCTCTACCAGGACTACAGTGGTCTGCTCTGTGATGACCTACCTACCAATATTCTTCAAAACGTCGAATGACTCTGCTGTGGGTTTGCTCTGTTGTGGCCCATTACTTGTCAGCATGTCAAGACTCAGCACTGTCTTTCAGTTGGAAGGACAACACTACTTCTTCAAGACTGCATGGAAATCCACTACTTCCGTGTGCATTGTCTTTTACTGCTCAGACTTTGAAACAAAAAACACTGAAATTTTACTGTGATGAACAATCTGGACTGTCTTTATGGACTGTGAGAAAATTTTAGCTTTTGACCAACATTGTATCAATAAGTGTGTGCATTTGACATCTTTGTTATTGTAATTATGAAAAATTTTATCAAATCATTGTTGGCCACTGCTCAAAACAATTTGTAAAATTTTTTTGTGGGGAGCATGGGGGCTATGTAAGTAGGCTGTTTATGTTTTCTTATTGGGAACGTTACGTAGCGCTCTGTACGAAAATCACTGGCTGTGCTGTGTGCAATCTGTGGCTAGTTTGCATTGTTGTCTGCCATTGTAGTGTTTGGCAGCTTCCGTAGTTCGAATCTGTTATTTAGCTGGCAGTAGTGGCGCTCGCTGTATTGCAGTAGTTCGAGTAACGAAGATTTTTGTGAGGTAAGTGATTTGTGAAAGGTATAGGTTAATGATAGTCAGGGCCATTCCTTTGTAGGGATATCTGAAAGTCAGATTGCGTTGCGCTAAAAAAATATTGTGTGTCAGTTTAAGCACAGTCATGTATAATTTTTCAAAGGGGACGTTTCAACATGCTGCCCGACAAACAAGCAGATCTTGGTGGGATGTGTGAGTAGAGTTGAATTCTTTGCAACAGGTAGATCGGCCGCTATAGTATATTAGTGTTGTTCGTGTTTAGTATTGCTACCAGGCCTGCTGGAGCATACAAGGGGCGCGAACAGCCTCAGATGTTAAGTGACCACTTTAAAGGACGTGTAGACGGCGCGTACCTGTGAGATAGCGTTACCAGCAACTGATAGATTTTGAAAGGGGTCTCCATTTGGCCAGTTGGTCGAAAGGTGCAATATCCAAATTCGTAGGGCACTCGCATGTAACTGTGGTCTGATGGTGGACAGTGTGGAAAGGTGGAGCAGCCATACTTGTCGTCAAGGTTCCGTTCCACCACGTCTGACCACCACAATACAGAGATCCCTCTGTATTGTGTACTAAGCACTCGAGAATAACCATCTGGTACGTAGGCTGCCTTTAACGGGACAATATAAACGGCTGCACTTCGAATGATTCCATGACTAGGAACCAAGGACCGGTAATGAATGGTGTAGTACTGTGTTTGGCGATGAATCGCGGTTCTTCACTAACCGTATGACCATCGTCGACGTGTATGTTGGTGACCTGGTTGGAAATTCAGTTCTTCCACTGTTTTTGAGAGGTATAGCGGTGTTACTCCTGACGTTATGGATGGTGTAGGGAGCCATCCGGTCACGGGTGACAGTAACTGAGGGAACCCTGACGGCGGCACACTGGTACGTCACGGACATCCAGCGACCTCGTCTTTAAGAACTGTTTGCGCGATGTTGGAGTACTACCGCGGCCAGCAAGATTCCTAGATCTGTCCCCGACAGAACATGAGTGGGACCCACTCGGCTGTCGACTCTGTCCCAGCGAAGTACCATACTATCAAGGACCAGTTACAACAATTGTATTCATGCGCCTAGACCAAGGGGTGCAATGTTACATTAATAACTTGACTCATACTACTAGGTTCTTTATAATATGACTCGATTTTGTAATCACTGAAATGAAATTACATACCCATACAGTCCGTGAAGTTTCATTTTGTTTCCTCCTTATCTTCCATATGCTTCAGTTTTTTTGGCCAGGCATTGTAGCTGAAACTAAAGTACCGTTCAGTAAGTTTCTACTACGAAGTTAACATTAAAGTATAATTGGACAGAAACTAAGCAAAGACTTTTTTATTTCAAAATCATCTTCTCTTTAAGTAATAGGTTTTAAATTAACTAACCCTTGCTAGAAAAAACTACTTTTGCCTCTTTCAAGGCTATATTAGTTCCGAAGAAAGTAATACACAATTGCAAGGCCGTCTCTCAAGGACTTTGAGAGCGATATTTTCTCTTTTTACCCTTGTGATTCTTCAAGAGATAGCGCTCTTCTCAGAACTGCAGTGTCAATACATAACTTTGGAATCTGTACCTTTAAATCCTTTATATTTGAAATCCTTCGCATTCCAAAGGGCACGTACTATACGCTTTAACCAGTTGGTTTCCGGTATTTTCTGTCGTGTGTCTCGTATTTTATTAAAGACCAAGATTTTAACACAGGCAGTAGCTCCCTATATCCATATCAGACATCTTTCTTTATAAGAAAACTTACACTATATGATCATAAGCATCCGGACACGCCCAAAAACATACGTTCTTCATATCAGGTGCATTGTGATGCTACCTACTGCCAGGTACTCAGCCGGCCGCGGTGGTCTAGTGGTTGTAGGCGCTCAGTCCGGAACCGCGCGACTGCTACGGTCGCAGATTCGAATCCTGCCTCGGGCATGGATGTGTGTGATGTCCTTAGGTTAGTTAGGTTTAAATAGCTCTAAGTTCTAGGGGACTGATGACCACAGATGTTAAGTCCCATAGTGCTCAGAGCCATTTGAACCATTTGAACCAGGTACTCAATATCAGCAACCTCAGTACTCATTAGGCATCGTGAGACAGCAGAATGGGGCGCTCCGCGGCATTGACGGACTTCGAACGTGGTCAGGTAATTGGTGTCACTTGTACGTGTGCAGACTGCCCAGAAGCTGCAGTCCACTGTTCGATTATACCACCGCATACAGTTAGGTACAGCACTAAAAATTTCCATCTCTAAAAAGTTGGAAAGAAAAACATAGGTACAAAGGAGGTAACCTCGAAAAAACCATGGGTAACACAAGAAATACTTCAGCCGATGAAAGAAGGATGTACAAAAAAGTTCAGGGAAATACAGAAACAAAAGTCATTTAGGAATGGAATAACTAGGAAGTATAGAGAAGCTAAAGCGAAATGGCTGCATGAAAAATGTGAAGAAATCGAAAAAGAAATGACTGCCAGAAGGAGTGACTCAGTATACAGAAAAGTGAAAACAACCTTCGATGAAATTAAAGGTAAGGGTGGTAACATTAAGAGCCCAATGGGAATTCCGCTGTTAAATGCAGGGAGAGAGTGGATAGGTGTAAAGAGTACAATGAAGGCTTCTATGAGGGGAAAACTTGTCTGATGGCGTGATAGAATAAGAAACAAGAGTCGATATGTAAGAGGTACTTGATCCACTATTAGAACCAGAATTTAAAAGAGCTTTGGAAGAAGTAAGATTAAATGAGGCAGAAGCGATAGATAACAATTCATTTGAATTTCTAAAATCATTAGGGGAACTGCCAACAAAATTTTTATTCACGCTGGTGTGTACAACGTAAGAGTCTGGGGATATGCCATCTAATTTTCGGAAAAAAAATATTATCCACACAATCCCGAAGACTGAAAGAGCGGATAATTGCGACAATTATCGCACAATCAGCTCAACAGCTCATGCGTCCAACTTGCTGACAAGAATAATATACAGAAGAATGGAATACAAAATTTGGGATATGTTAGATGACGATCAGTTCGGCATAGGAAGAGGTGAGGGAACCAGAGAGGCAATTCTGACGTCGTGGTTGATAATGTAAGCACGTCGAAAGAAAAATCAAGACATGTTCATAGAATTTGTCGACCTTAAAAGAGCATTTGACAATGTCAAATGGTTCAAGATGTTCGAAGTTCTGAGAAAAATAGGGGTAATATACAATATGTACAAGAACAAACAGGCAAAAATAAGGCTGGAAGACCAAGAACGAAGTGCTCGGATTAAAAACGGTGTAAAACATGGATGCAGCCTTTCGCTGCAACTCTTAAATCGAAAAACAATGACGGAAATAAACGTAAGGTTCAAAGATAGAATCAAAATTCAAGGGGAAGGGATATCAGTGATAAGATTCTCTGATGACATTGCTATCCTCAGTGAAAGTGAAGAAGAACTACAGGATCTGCTAAATGGAGTGAACAGTCTAATGAGTACAGCATATGGGTTCTGAGGAATCTGAAAAAGACAAGAGTAATCAAAAGTGGAAGAAATGAGAATAGCGAGAAATATAACTTCAGCATTGGTGGTCAAGAAGTAAATGAAGTTAAGGAATTTTGCTACCTAGGCAGCCAAATACCCCGTGATGGACGGAGCAAGGAGGACATAAAAAACAGACTTGTTGTTGTTGTCTTCAGTCCAGAGACTGGTTTGATGCAGCTCTCCATGCTACTCTATCCTGTGCAAGCTCCTTCATCTCCCGTACTTACTGCAACCTACATCCTTCTGAATTTGCTTTGTGTATTCATCTCTTGGTCTCCCTCTACGATTTTTACCCTCCATGCTGCTCTCCAATGCTAAATTTGTGATCCCTTGATGCCTCAGAACAGTCCTACCAACCGGTCACTTCTTCTTGTCAATTTGTGCCACAAACTCCTCTTCTCCCCAATTCTATTCAATACCTCCTCATTAGTTATGTGATCTACCCATCTAATCTTCAGCATTCTTCTGTAGCACCACATTTCGAAAGCTTCTATTCTCTTCTTGTCCAAACTATTTATCGTCCATGTTTCACTTCCATATATGGCTACACTCCATACAAATACTTTCACAAACGACTTCCTGACACTTAAATCTATACTCGATGTTAACAAATTTCTCTTCTTCAGAAACGCTTTCCTTGCCATTGCCAGTCTACATTTTGTATCCTCTCTACTTCGACCATCGTCAGTTATTTTGCTCCCCAAATAGCAAAACTCCTTTACTACTTTAAGTGTCTCATTTCCTAATCTAATTCCCTCAGCATCACCCGACTTAATTCGACTATATTCCATTATCCTCGTTTTGCTTTTGTTGATGTTCATCTTATATCCTCCTTTCAAGACACTGTCCATTCCGTTCAACAGCTCTTCCAAGTCCTTTGCTGTCTCTGACAGAATTACAATGTCGTCGGCGAACCTCAACGTTTTTATTTCTTCTCCGTGGACTTTAACACCTACTCCGAATTTTTCTTTTGTTTCCTTTACTGTTTGCTCAATATACAGATTGAATAACATCGGGGACAGGCTACAACCCTGTCTCACTCCCTTCCCAACCACTGCTTCCCTTTCATGCCCCTCGACTCTTATAACTGCCATCTGGTTTCTGTACAAATTGTAAATAGCCTTTCGCTCCCTGTATTGTACCCCTGCCACCTTCAGAATTTGAAAGAGAGTATTCCAGTCAACATTGTCAAAGGCTTTATCTAAGTGTACAAATGCTAGAAATGTAGGTTTGCCTTTCCTTAATCTTTCTTCTAAGATAAGTCGTAAAGTCAGTATTGTCTCACGTGTTCCAACATTTCTACGGAATCCAAACTGATCTTCCCCAAGGTCGGCTTCTACTAGTTTTTCCATTCGTCTGTAAAGAATTCGCGTTAGTATTTTGCAGCTGTGACTTATTAAACTGATAGTACGGTAATTTTCACATCTGTCAACACCTGCTTTCTTTGGGATTGGAATTATTATATTCTTCTTGAAGTCTGAGGGTATTTCGCCTGTCTCATACATTTTGCTCACCAGATGGTAGAGTTTTGTCAGGACTGGCTCTCCCAAGGCCGTCAGTAGTTCTAATGGAATGTTGTCTATTCCCGGGGCCTTGTTTCGACTCAGGTCTTTCAGTGCTCTGTCAAACTCTTCACCCAGTATTGTATCTCCCATTTCATCTTCATCTACATCCTCTTCCATTTCCATAATATTGTCCTCAAGTACATCGCCCTTGTATAGATCCTCTATATACTCCTTCCACCTTTCTGCTTTCCCTTCTTTGCTTAGATCTGGGTTTCCATCTGAGCTCTTGATATTCATACAAGTGGCTCTCTTTTCTCCAAAGGTCTCTTTAATTTTCCTGTACGCACAATCTATTTTACCCCTAGTGAGATAAGCCTCTACATCCTTACATTTGTCCTCTAGCCATCCCTGCTTAGCCATTTTGCCCTTCCTGTCGATCTCATTTTTGAGACGTTTGTATTCCTTTTTGCCTGCTTCATTTACTGCGATTTCATATTATCTCCTTTCATCAATTAAATTCAATATTTCTTCTGTTACCCAAGGATTTCTACTAGCCCTCGTCTTTTTACCTACTTGATCCTCTGCTGCCTTCACTATTTCATCTCTCAGAGCTACCCATTCTTCTTCTACTGTATTTCTTTCCCCCATTCCTGTCAATTGTTCCCTTATGCTCTCCCTGAAACTCTGTACAACCTCTGGTTCTTTCAGTTTATCCATGTCCCATTTCCTTAAATTCCCACCTTTTTGCAGTGTCTTCAGTTTTAATCTACAGTTCATAAGCAATAGATTGTGGTCAGAGTCCACATCTGCTCCTGGAAATGTCTTACAATTTAAAACTTGGTTCCTAAATCTCTGTCTTACCATTATATAATCTATTTTATACCTTCTAGTATCTCCAGGATTCTTCCATGTATACAACCTTCTTTTATGATTCTTGAACCAAGTGTTAGCTATAATTAAGTTATGCTCTGTGCGAAATTCTACCAGACGGCTTCCTCTTTCATTTCTGTCCCCCAATCCATATTCACCCACTATGTTTCCTTCTCTCCCTTTTCCTACTCTCGAATTCCAGTCACCCATGACTATTAAATTTTCGTCTCCCTTCACTACCTGGATAATTTCTTTTATCTCATCATCCATTTCATCAATTTCTTCATCATCTGCAGAGCTAGTTGGCATATAAACCTGTACTGCTGTAGTAGGCATGGGCTTCGTGTCTATCTTGGCCACAATAATGCGTTCACTATGCTGTTGGTAGTAGCTTACCCGCACTCCTATTTTTTTTATTCATTATTAAACCTACTCCTGCATTTTGTATTTATAACCCTGTAATCACCTGACCAAAAGTCGTGTTCCCCCTGCCACCGAACTTCACTAATTCCTACTATATATAACTTCAACCTACCCATTTCCCTTTTTAAATTTTCTAACCTACCTGCTTGATTAAGGGATCTGACATTCCACGCTCCGATCCGTAGAACATCCGTTTTGTTTCTCCTGATAACGACGTCCTCTTGAGTAGTCCCTGCCCGGAGATCCGAATGGGGGACTATTTTACCTCCGGAATATTTTACCCAAGAGGACGCCATCATCATTTAACCATACCGTAAAACTGCATGCCCTCGGGAAAAATTACGGCTGTAGTTTCCCCTTGCTTTCAACCGTTCGCAGTACCAGCACAGCAAGGCCGTTTTGGTTAGTGTTGCAAGGCCAGATCAGTCAATCATCCAGACTGTTGCCCCTGCAACTACTGAAAAGGCTGCTTCCCCTCTTCAGGAACCACACGTTTGTCTGGCCTCTCAACAGATACCCCTCCGTTGTGGTTGCACTTACGGTACGGCCATCTCTATCGCTGAGGCACGCAAGCCTCCCTACCAACGGCAAGTTCCATGGTTCATGGGGGTAGTAAAAACAGACTAGCACTGGCAAAATGGGCGTTCCTGGCCAACAGAAGTCTACTGGTATCAAACATAGGCCTTAGTTTCAGGAAGAAATTTCTGAGAATGTACGTATGGAGCACAGCATTGTATGATAGTGAAACATGGACTGTGGGAAAACGGAAAAGAAGAGACTAGAAGCATTTGAGATGTGGTGTTACAGAAGAACGTTGAAAATTCGGTGGACTGATAAGTTAAGGATTGAGAAGGATCTCTGGGGAATCGGCGAGGAAAAAAATATATGGAAAACACTGACAAGAAGAAGAAACATATGGTAGGACATCTGTTAAGACATCACGGAATAACTAACGTGGTTCTAGAAGGAGTTGTAGAGGGTAGAAATTTTAGGGGGAGACAGAGACTAGGATATATACAACAAATAATTGAGGATCTAAGTTGCAAGTGCTACAGTGAGATGAAGAGATTGGCACTGGAGAGCATTTTGTGGCGAGCCGCATCAAACCAGTCAGAAGACTGATTGAAAAAAACAAAAAAAAAAAAAATTAGGTGCGGTAGCTTGCGTGCGGGGGATGTGCTGGTTATTAATCCATTACTCTGGTCCGTACACGGTAGGCAAATGACCAGCTTCTCCCCTTTCCTCGTCGATACTGCAAAGTTACAAACATTGCCTTCTGTAAAACCGTACAGTAGCGACACGCGTCGTAGTTGCAGACGAAGCGTGAATCAAGTAGACGTCACTTAGCACATGCAATTTTCTGCACTCATTAAAAGTTGGGAAGCATGCCACTTCTCCGTACTTACACTGACGAACCACATTTCGCTATCCAGCCGCACGTTTCATTATTCCACATTTCTGTTACCTTTACACTCTTTCATAACTGTCTTCCTTGTAAAAACCCTCTACAAGCACTAATGCACTGTGCTCTAAAACTCCCCTTACTAACTTCTACGACTTTTAGAGCGAACTGGGTAGATAATTTGTTTAAATGGAACTCATGTACAGAAACGTACCGGTTCCGTGTTACAACCACTTGAAAACATGTTAGCAGTGTGACCTCTTCTACAAATAATTTACTAGGCGTGACCCAGCAGATCACTTGTCTTACAATTCCACTCATTAATAACCAAAAATGAAATAGGAAACTTAATCAGTTTTCACAGACACTGTTGTTTCCATTTAAACTTCCAATTCGGGTGTGTGATGTCTTCTTGGAGCACCACAGTCAACGTCGCTAACGGTGAAGGTACCACATTCTCGAAGCTCTTGCGTAACTGCGGCGAGCAGGGTATGCGATGGAGCTGGACATTGTGAATAACGATTCTGATAAAGGCGACGAGAATCTCTTCCATTACCGAGAGCTTCGCCATACAGGAGGATCGCAGTTCTGATCTTCGTCCGAAGACTGGTTTGATGCAGCTCTCCATGCTGCTTTGTCCTATGCAAGCCTCTTCATCTCCGAATAACTACTGCAACCTACATCCTTCTGAATCTGATTACTATATTCATCTCTTGGTCACCGTCTACAATTTTTCTCCTCTCCCCCCTCCCCACCCCACACACATTTCCTTCTAACATTAAATTGATGATACCTTGATGTCTCAGAATGTGTCCTATCAACCCGATCCCTTCTTTTGGTGAAGTTGTGCCACATATTTCTTGTCGTTCTAATTATATTCAGTACCTTCCCATTAGTTACATGACTGACCCATCTAATCTTCAACATTCTTCTGTAGCACCACATTTCGAAAGCTTCTATTCTATTTTTGTCTAAACTATTTATCGTCCAGGTTTCCTTCCATACATGGAAAATACCTTCAGAAAAGACTTCCTAACACTTAAATCTACACTCCTGGAAATTGAAATAAGAACACCGTGAATTCATTGTCCCAGGAAGGGGAAACTTTATTGACACATTCCTGGGGTCAGATACATCACATGATCACACTGACAGAACCACAGGCACATAGACACAGGCAACAGAGCATGCACAATGTCGGCACTAGTACAGTGTATATCCACCTTTCGCAGTAATGCAGGCTGCTATTCTCCCATGGAGACGATCGTAGAGATGCTGGATGTAGTCCTGTGGAACGGCTTGCCATGCCATTTCCACCTGGCGCCTCAGTTGGACCAGCGTTCGTGCTGGACGTGCAGACCGCGTGAGACGACGCTTCATCCAGTCCCAAACATGCTCAATGGGGGACAGATCCGGAGATCTTGCTGGCCAGGGTAGTTGACTTACACCTTCTAGAGCACGTTGGGTGGCACGGGATACATGCGGACGTGCATTGTCCTGTTGGAACAGCAAGTTCCCTTGCCGGTCTAGGAATGGTAGAACGATGGGTTCGATGACGGTTTGGATGTACCGTGCACTATTCAGTGTCCCCTCGACGATCACCAGTGGTGTACGGCCAGTGTAGGAGATCGCTCCCCACACCATGATGCCTGGTGTTGGCCCTTTGTGCCTCGGTCGTATGCAGTCCTGATTGTGGCGCTCACCTGCACGGCGCCAAACACGCATACAACCATCATTGGCACCAAGGCAGAAGCGACTCTCATCGCTGAAGACGACACGTCTCCATTCGTCCCTCCATTCACGCCTGTCGCGACACCACCGGAGGCGGGCTGCACGATGTTGGGGCGTGAGCGGAAGACGGCCTAACGGTGTGCGGGACCGTAGCCCAGCTTCATGGAGACGGTTCCGAATGGTCCTCGCCGATACCCCAGGAGCAACAGTGTCCCTAATTTGCTGGGAAGTGGCGGTGCGGTCCCCTACGGCACTGCGTAGGATCCTACGGTCTTGGCGTGCATCCGTGCGTCGCTGCGGTCCGGTCCCAGGTCGACGGGCACGTGCACCTTCCGCCGACCACTGGCGACAACATCGATGTACTGTGGAGACCTCACGCCCCACGTGTTGAGCAATTCGGCGGTACGTCCACCCGGCCTCCCGCATGCCCACTATACGCCCTCGCTCAAAGTCCGTCAACTGCACATACGGTTCACGTCCACGCTGTCGCGGCATGTTACCAGTGTTAAAGACTGCGATGGAGCTCCGTATGCCACGGCAAACTGGCTGACACTGACGGCGGCGGTGCATAAATGCTGCGCAGCTAGCGCCATTCGACGGCCAACACCGCGGTTCCTAGTGTGTCCGCTGTGCCGTGCGTGTGATCATTGCTTGTACAGCCCTCTCGCAGTGTCCGGAGCAAGTATGGTGGGTCTGACAGACCGGTGTCAATGTGTTCTTTTTTCCATTTCCAGGAGTGTATATTCAGTGTTAACAAATTTCTCTCTGTCAGAAATGCTTTTCTTGCTATTGCCAGTTAGATTTTATACCCTTTCTACTTCGGCCATCGTCAGTTATTTTGCTGCCCAAATACGAGTAAAACTGACTTACTACTTTAGGTGTCTCGTTTCCTAATCAAATTCCCTTAGCGTCACCTGATTTAATTCGACAACATTCCGTTATCCTCGTTTTTCTTTTGTTGACAGTCATCTTATATCCTACTTTCAAGACACTGCCTATTCCGTTTAACTGCTCTTCCAAGTCCTTCGCTGGCTCTAATAGAATTACAGAGACATCGGCAAACCTCAGAGTTTTCATTTCCTCTCCCTGAACTTCAATTCCTATTACAAATTTTTCTTTGGTTTCCGTTACTGCTTGTTGTGCAGATTGAATAATATGTGTGATAGGCTACAAACCAGTCTCACTCCCTTCTCAACCAGTGCTTCCGTTTCATGCTGCTCGACTCTTATAACTGCCGTCTGGTTTCTGTACAAGTTGTAAATAGCCTTTCGCTTCCTATATTTTACCCTGCTACCTTCAGAATTTTAAGGAGAGTATTCTAGTCAACACCGTCAAAAGCTTTATCTAAGTTTACAAACGCTATAAACGTAGTTTGTCTCTTCTTAATCTATCTTCTAAGATAATTCAGTATTGCCTCGCGTGTTCCTACATTTCTCCGTAATCCATATTGATCTACCTCGAGGTCGGCTTGTACCAGTTTTTCCATACTTCTGTAAGGAATTCGTGTTAGTATTATGCAACCGTGACTTATTAAACTGATAGATCGTTAATTTTCACACCTGTCAGCAACTAGTGTCTTTGGGATTAGAATTACTACATTCTTCATCAAGTCTGAGGGTATTTCGCCTGTCTCATACATCCTGCAAACAAGATGGAAGAGTTTTGTCATAATTGGCTCTCCCAAGGCTATCAGTAGTTCTAACGGATATCGTCTACCCCTGCGGCCTTGTTTCGACTTCAATCTTTCAAAGCTCTGTTAAATTCTTCTCGCAGTATCTTATCCCCAACTCATCTTCATTTACAGAAGACTCAAAATGGCTCTGAGCACTATGGGACTCAACTGCTGAGGTCATTAGTCCCCTAGAACTTAGAACTAGTTAAACCTAACTAACCTAAGGACATCACAAACATCCATGCCCGAGGCAGGATTCGAACCTGCGACCGTAGCGGTCTTGCGGTTCCAGACTGCAGCGCCTTTAACCGCACGGCCACTTCGGCCGGCCTGTACAGAAGGATCATGTCGGCGTATTCTGCGAATGTGCACTCAACCATTCACAGACAACTGAATAAGGCTTGAAGCACGTCAGAGAGGTAAGACAGGCGTCAAACCACAATAACCGATTCGACGAAAGCACCCCCCCCCCCTTACACACACACACACACACACACACACACACACACACACACACACACACCATGACGACCTCGTTTTGTACCTATCTAGCAAACATGTTTTCAAATGTTTGCACCACGGAAACGGTACGTTTCCGGACATGGGCTCCAATACAAAATATTGTCTACTCAGTCTCCTCTACAAGTCATAGAAGTTTTTCAGGGGAATTTTAGAGCACACTGCATAAAGATGTTACTCTTTGCTTTGTTGTCATGTACTGTAACTGATCCAGAAATCCCCAGGAATAGGACAAGGACTGGAACTCCTCATGGAAGGCTAAGCCCCGATTACGACATGATTCAACAATTGTCAAGTTTCAGTCTATCTTTTTAAGGAGATAATCGTAAATGGAAAACGTCTAATTTGCCACAAGGAATTCGAACAAGCCTAAAATTACATGTTCAGATATTGTCCTTATAAAGGCACATTTGCATGCCATGCGTGAGTTTCCTCGGAAACGCGAAATCTTTATTAAATAATTAATCTCTGACAAATAAATAAAGCCTATGGCACAGAACTGCAGCGCTATGCCGGTGATAAAACAAAATACAATTACGACACTCTTATGTTTCATTAAGAAGAAGTAGGTCTTGTACAATAGCTGGTGCAGGAAGCACGTATATTTTATTAACTGGCACACCGCCATATTTGATGTTATATAAGAACACTGCGAGTTGCAATCTCACTAGGCACTCGACTCTTAAAGATTCTATATTTATGAAACTAAGTTGAATTATTTAATTGTAGGCTTATTCGTTGAATATATCTGATTTAACTAACTGTGTAAACTTTTTTATGTTTAGTAGACAGTCACCTCTGTACGACGTATTGACATGGCTGGCAAATTATTCTAATATTAAGATTTTGAGTCCGCACCTACCGCAGCAGTCTTTGGAAACGATTTAAAAACGAAGACCGATTATTTGAGTTACATTTCACGGTCAACTACGAATAACATTGCATTTACGAAAAAGCCATTGTCAAGCGTCTGATACCAAATAATTAAACGTCCACGTTCTAGATAAGCACATATTAATTACCACCAATCACTATCATACATATTCAATAATTAATATTTTATTTTACTTTTTATTTATTTATTGTATATGCTCCACAGTCCAATTTAAAGAAAAAAAAGGAGCACCAAAAATTTTAAATTTTTAATTGAGGCCGTGTTGAATGACAATTATAAGAGTTATAGAATTGACACATATCGAGCTGAACAAATATTCAGTGCCGAATAACTTGTAAATTTAACGAAAGCGATCAGATAAGAGAACTCACGATTGTATTAAAAGCAATACTAAATTATCAGTGGGCCCCGAAATAATTTCAGAACAACAATCTTTAAGAAAGGTTCTTTCTAAGAGAATCAATTAATTAGCAAAAGTACAACTGAATAACAAATGTTTGAGTCAAGGACAGTAAGTCGTTACTATCACAGGTTGCACCGGCACTAAGGATCAAAGGGCTAGACAGAATATCAGTATGTGAAGCACTGAGGAATAGCGGCCTAAAGTTACAGAAGAAAAGGCAATCTCAACTTAGGAGCTGTCGAAGCGGCATGGAAGGTAAGAGGTAAGTGACTGTGTCAAGTCTCGCGCTGCCCGACAAACAGCATGTCGGAGTCGCCCAGCGCCGCGCCGTACCGGGCAGATGCACGTGGCGATACACAGCCACTCCAGGCCCTGCAACCAAGGGAAAAAGCGCTGTCAGACAGGAAACAACGCAGCGATGGAATCGCCTCAGCCTGACAGGTCCAAACCAAACAGTAATACAAGCACAAAAGCCCTTCAACAAAGGATGCGCAAGATAGACACCTACCCCGTTCAATTAGGTGCAATTAAATGACAAAGTTTTAAAAATAACCTGAACCACCTTACTGCCAAATAAGTTAGGTGACGAGTATCCATTAAATTATGTATCAAACAAGTTCATTCAGTAAAATTTGTAAAAGAGAAAAACCAAATGTAATACAATTTGTAACACCAATTAATTAAATTGAAAATAGTTACAATTACTTGTCCTGAGGGATGATGAAAAAGATGATGAAAAAGGTCAAATAGCACTCTCAAAATTTTTGGGTGTTGAGGCATGAATGTAAGGCCCGATACGGATGCAGTCACATAAGAAAAGCCATACCAGACCTTACCTCAGGATCACACATGGCAATAGCTAGCAACTAACCTTTGCTTTCCCCTATGCCATAGTACCACAGCGCTCGCAGGGTCGGTGTGGTTACAACGGATTTGACAATGTTAGTTTTAGGGATGGCTGGATTCCCTTCCTTGCCGCCACCCTGTACCTCCCAGGATGGAATCAGTGTACCCCAACTGTCCGCATCTAGTGTAAATTGTGCAATAGTATGGACGTGTTTCAAATGTCTGCAACGCTTGTAACTGAGGCGGAATGTGGGGAGCAGCCATGTATTCACCTAGCGGGATGAGGAAAACCGCCTAAAAACCACATCCAGGCTGGCCGGCACACCGGCCCTCGTCGTTAATCCGCCGGGCGGATTCGATCCGGGGCCTGCGCGCCTACCCGAGTACAGGAAGCAGCGTGTTAGCGCTCTCGGCTACCCTGGCGGATAATGGCTAGATACTAACCAATTTTCCTTATTGTCTTTGTCTGATTCAGTCTTTATAACATTTCTTGCTTAATTGTTTCATTTCATTCCACGCTTCAAATTTTACAAAATACACTCGTAAGTTCTATAGACCAGTCAGAGTAGCGAGCGCCTTAACGCGCCGCTTGAGGGATTCGAGAAGGGGAACCTGTCCCGAATCGAATTCACCTAACGGATTAATGACGAGGACTGGTGAGCCAGCCAGCCTGGATGTGACTTAGAGAAGTTTTCCCACGTCCATCTAGGTGAATACCCACGTCGCACCTCAGATGCAAGCTACGTAACCATTTCGGATACGTTCTTACACTTGAACAACCAGATTTACTCCAAACTCAGACGGATGGGATACACAGGTTCCGTCTCAGGGGAGAGTGCTGGCGTCAGGAACGGCATCCGGTCACCAGCTGTCACTAACGTTGCCACAACCCGCATAACAATGCCGACTCAGAGAAACGAAGAAAGGCATACCAAGTTTTAATGAGTGCAGAAAGTTGCAAGTTCTACAACGCTATATCACACACCATGTCCATATATATTCAATAATAACACTTTTATGTTCTTCAAATACAGAGGTATCAGAGAAAATAAAACAGGTATTAAAGGTTGTCTGTGCCTATGATCAACTGATCAGTGCCGGCCGCTATGGCCCAGCGGTTCTAGGCGCGTCAGTCTGGAACCGCGCTGCTGCTACGGTCGCAGGTTCGAATCCTGCCTCGGGCTTGGATGTGTGTGATGTCATTAGGTTAGTTAGGTTTAAGCAGTTCTAAGTATAGGGGACTCATGACCTCAGATGTTAAATCCCATAGTGCTTAGAGCCATTTGAACCAACTGATCAGTAAACATCCCATAGTGATAAAATTATATTCCAAACCTCAGTACAAATTAATATTAACAGATTCTATGTCAACTCTTTCTTCCACCTCACTTGTGTGTACCTCTTTTCGCTACATTTTCTTACAGGTGCCGCAAAATACGTGTTAGAAACTGTTTGCCTACTGTGTGATTTCATCGTATGCCGCAAATTATTCTCCTTACATTGTTGTACTGTAGATATGAAAATTCTATAGATCACTCACTGATGTCTCAATTCCTATTTCAGAACGGAAGCACTAACACTAGGACAGCGGTATTGTGAACCCACGCGTCAAGCTGCTGCTCCACTTCAACCACAAATAATGACTGATGCGCAATCTGTGCACAGTGTTTGTTGGATCCATTTTTATTGAGAAACCTGTCACAGACGACTAATACGGGTATATCCTGGAACGTGAATTTATACCGGCTGCATGACGTCGCCGAATGCTCTGAAACTAGTGGCTCGTGCAGATTGGAGCATGTTCACATCGTCCTTCAGATGTCTTCCGTTTTCTTCAGGCAACATTTAGACATCGAATCGTCGCGCTGGAAGCCCTAGCATTCATCAGACGTAGTTTTGAATGGCACCCTTACAGTTACGATCGCAGCCAATGTAATTATTTCTTATGGGGTTATCTAAAGGACAGAGTCTTCAAATATTTTCCTACAACACTCAAGGATCTTCCTATTGTAATTTCCAGAGAGATTCGTACAGCCGAAAATAACGTTCTTCAGAAACGCATCACGGAATTCAGTTCAAGGCTCTACACACTCACTACTGCAGATGGAATCCACTCCTAAAACCTTCTGAATTAAATTTCAGGTTTTCTGCTAGAGCATAAATATGATAACAAGAATATATCACCCCTTTTTACGTCGTAGTAGACAAGAACTTTCTGACATCTA
This sequence comes from Schistocerca cancellata, assembly GCF_023864275.1. Lineage (NCBI taxonomy): Eukaryota > Metazoa > Arthropoda > Insecta > Orthoptera > Acrididae > Schistocerca > Schistocerca cancellata. The sequence goes on from NC_064630.1 coordinate 199,938,507, forward strand.
TTTTGCTCCACCCATTACTAAAACGCACTCTTCTCATAAAAGCACCTAAACAAAAATAATAATTATATGCTCAGCACAATCCTGTGGTTTCTCAGTTTTTTGTGTCATGTGTGTACTGACTGTTGATTGTGTCCAAAACGCACCATATTTCGGCGAGTGTTCCTGTGCTCTCATCAGGTTATGATGACAAAAGGTTTGACCGCCGAAATATTGTGCGTTTTGGGCACAAACAACAGTTAGTACACCCATAGATTACTTGGTTCATGCAGTCCTGTTCATTAAGGCATTCTCTAATCAATATCGTCTTAGAATTCTTCTCCGTTCTTGGTCTCACGCTCTACTCTTGATGTATTACTACTTTTAGTGTTGTTTTTCCTGTGTTTGTATAGAGTATCCAACAACCCCTTTTCTTTATTTCATGCTTTTCTATAACAACCAAAAGTCGCGAGCTACTCCCATCTGTCTTACCATACATGTTCCTAGATAATTTTTTTTTCTTTTTCATCTTTTTGGTTGCAAATAGCTTCTCTCCAAATTTTGTATCATTTCTTAGTTCATCAGCTTGTACAATGCAATACAAAGATCTTCCCTTACTTCTACAGAATCATTACTCACTGATGCTTTTCTTACGCTTTCGTTTACTCTGTATTTACAGCTTCCATAGATCCTCTGGTTAAGACAATATCAGTTATTACTCTTCCTATGCCCTCCTGCCCCAATCCCATTGCGTGCCTCAGCGATACATATAGCCGCACCGTAGATGCAACCACAACGGTGTGGTATCTGTTGGGAGACCAGATAAAAGTGTGGTTCCTGAAGAGGGGCAGCAGTTTTTCGGCAGCAGGGGCAACAGTCTGAATGGTTGTCTGATATGGCCTTGTAACATCAACCAAAACAGCCTGGTTGTGCTGGTTCCGCGAACAGCTCAAAGCAAGGGGAAACTACAGCCGTAATTTTTCCCGAGGGCATGCAGCTCTACTGTATGGTTAAATAATGATGGCGTCTTCTTTGATAAAATATTCCAGAAGTAAAATAGTCCCCCACTCGGATCTCCGTGCGGGGGCTACTCAGGAGCATGTCGTGATTAGGAGAAACAAAACTAGCTTTCTATGGATCGGAGAGTGGGATGTCAGATTCCTTAGTCGGGCAGGTAAGTTAGAAAATTTGAAAAGGGAAATGGATAGGTTGAAGCTAGATATAGCAGGAATTAGTGACGTCCGGTGGCAGGAGGAGCGGGATTTCTGCTCAGGCGAAAACAGGGTTATAAATACAAAATCAAATAGGGGTAATACAGGACTGGTTTTAATAATGAATAAGGAAATAGGAATGCGGGTAAGCTACTACGAACAACATAGCGAACGCATACCGTAGCCAAGATACACACGAGGCCCACGCCTACCACAGTAGTACAATTTTCTATACCTACTAGCTCCGCAGATTATGAAGAGATTGGAAAAATGGATGATGAGATAAAAGAAATTATTCAGATAGCTAAAGAGGTCGAAAATTTATCTGCGGTAGGGGACTGGAATTCGATAGCAGGAAAAGAGGGAAAAATAGTAGGCGAATATGGACTTGGGAAAAGGACTGAAAGAGGAACCCACCTGGTAGAATTTTTCATAGAGCGTAATTTAATCATCGCTTACCTTTGGTTTAAGAATCATAAAAGAAGGTTGTGTATATGGAAGAGACATGGAGAGATCGGAAGACAGAGATTTAGCAACGAAATTTTAAATTATAAGACATTTACAAGGGCAGATGTGGACTGTGATCACAGTTTATTGGTCATGAACAGTAGATCAAAACTGAAAAAAATTGGGAACAGGTAGGAAATTAAGGAGATGGGAGCTGGGTAAGTTGAAAGAACCAATGGTTGGTGAGGGTTTCAGATGGAGCATTAGGCAACGGTTGACTAAAACAGGAGAAATAAATGCAGCAGAAGATGAATGGATGGCTTTAAGGAATGAAATAATGAAGACAGTAGAGGATCAACTACGAAAAAGACAGGGATAACGCAAGAGATATTGAATTTTATTAATGAAAGGAGAAAACATAAAAATGCAGTGAATGAAGCAGGCGGAAAGGAATACAAATATTTAAGGAATCAGATTCACAGGAATGCAAAATGTCTAACCAGGAATGACTAGAGAACAAGCGTAAGAATTTAGAAGCATATTTCACTAGAGGAAAGATAGATACCGCCTACAGGAAAATTAAAGATGCTTTTGGGTAAAAGAGAAGCAGCTGTATAAATATCAAGAACTCAAAGGGAAAACCAGTCCTAAGCAAAGAAGGGAAAGCTGAAAGGTGGAAGGAGTATATAGAGGGTCTGTACCAGGGAGATGAACTTGAAAGCCATATTATAGAAATGGAAGAGGACGTAGATGAAGATGAGATGGAAGGTATGATACTGCGAGAAAAATTTAACAGAGCTCTGATAGATGTAAATTGAACAAGGCCCCAGGAGTAGCCGCTATTCCATTAGAACTACTGATAGTCTTCGGAGAGCCAGCCAGGACAAAACTCTTCCGTCTAGTGTGCAAGGTGTATGAGACAAGCGAAATATCCTTAGACTTCAAGAACAATGTAACAATTCCAGCATCAAAGAAAACAGTAGCTGACAGGTGTGAAAATTACCGAACTACCAGTCGAATAAATCATGGTTGCAAAATACTAATACGAATTCCTTACAGAAGAACGGAAAAATTTCTAGAGGCCCACCTGGAGGAAGATCAGTCAATACTGACCTTCGAATTATCTTAGAAGATAGGTTAAGGAAACACAAACCTACGTTTATAGCATTCGTAGACTTGGAGAAAGCTTTTGACAATGTTGACTAGAATACTCTCCCTGAAATTCTGAAGGTAGCAGGGGTTAAACACAAGAAGTGAAAGGCTATTTACAAATTGTACAGAAAGTCGACGGAAGTTATAAGAGTCGAGGGGCAAGAAAGGCGAGCAGTGGTTGAGAAGTGAGTAAGACAAGGCTGCAACGTATCCCCGATTTTATTCAGTTGTTCCTTGAACAAGCAGTAAAGGAAACCAAAGAAAAATTTGGAGAAGGAATTGAATTTCAGGGAGAAGAAATAAAAACTTTGAGTTTTGCCGATGACATCGTAATTCTGTCAGAGGCAGCAAAGGACTTGGAAGAGTAGTCGAACGAAATGGACATTGTATTCAAAGAAGGATATAAGATGAACATTAACCCTAGGACGCCTAAGGAGGGGGTTCGTTGAACCTACAAATTTTTTTATGTCCCCTGCTTTTGTCCAAGTAACTTTCATACTACATATTCCCTTTGAGTTATTGTTTGTTGGCTATTTTATGAAACGTTAGTGTCAATATATTTTATAGAAAGTTCCTGCCGTGAAAGATAAAATAATTAAACTTATTATGGGTCCATCAACCCCCCCCCCCCCCTTAGGCTTCCATGCTATAGAAAATTGCCCTTAGTAGGATTTTGTATTTCTCATCTCTACAACAATGCAAGTTAGTTTCTTGTTGGTTGGTATTCTTCATATTCACAACAATCGGTTTCCTTTCAGAGGAAGTGATTGTTGATGTCAGTCAGCTGTTATTTATCTTGTAAACTTGCAGTGAGTTAGTGTAGTTCCCAACACGTAGGCCTCCAGTAACTTTGGTGTCCTACACAGCAAAAACAATACGAAGTAAAAACTTACTGATGTTGTCAACAATGCTGTCCTACACAGCAAAAACAAAACGAAGTAAAAACTTACTGATGTTGTCAACAATGCTCCAAGCTAAAGGCACTGTTGGAGGAGAGAAGAATAAAACCGAGATAAATGCATATTATAATTCCACTAAAGGTGGAATTGATACCATCGATCAAATGGCGCGTATGTACACCTGCAAGAGGGGAACAAAGAGATGGCCTCTATCTGTATTTTACTCCCTCATCGACATTTGTGCTATCAATGCAACCACCATATTCATCCAAGAACATCCAAGATGGAATGAAAATAAACACAACAAACGGAAACTTTACCTTCTGCAAGCTGGGATGGAACTAGTGAAATTGCAGGTAGAAGAAAGAAGTGCCAATGCAAGAGGGTTATCTAACCAAATTGTTCAATCAATGGAGACTATTCTACAAAAGAAAATCAAAGAAGTGACAACAGAAGCACGTCAGCCTCCTGCAGGGAAAGGTCGGTGCCATATTTGTTTAAGAAAAGCTAAAACAAAGAAGCATAAGTACAACAATCTAAGTAAACCAAAACAGTATTGTGGACAGTGGCATAAACATGTGTGTAACACACATTCAGAAAAAATTGTGAAGTGTGTCTCTTGCCTTGAAGTTGAGAACTCAGAGTAGTCTATTGAATATGAACACATCTGTATTTTGTATTGTAATATGTCAATTTCTTATTCACTCAGTCCAATGTTTATAACAATTAACAACATTTATAAACCAATGCCTTAGTTAAAATACATAAACCATTTTGAAAGTTGTAATTTTTCGCCAGTAAATTTATTTAATACCTGTGGGCTCGCCGAACCCCCCCCCCCCCCCCCCTTAGGCATCCAAGTTAGAAAAAAAGGCTTGGGCGTCCTAGGGTTAAGAAAAGCAAAACAAGAATAATGGAATGTAGTCGAATCAAATCATGTGACGCTAGAAAACGAGACACTTAAAGCAGTAAATGAGTCTTTCTGTTTGGGTAGCGAAGTAACTGATGATTGCCGAAGTAGAGAGGATATAATATGTAGATTGGCAATAGCTAGGAAAGCACTTCTGAAGAAATTTGTGAACATCGAATATTGATATGTGTCAGGAAGTCGTTTATGAATATATTTGCTGGAGTGTAGCCGTGTATGGAAGTGAAACATGGATGATAAATAATTTGGACAAAAAGAGAATCCAAGCTTTCGAAACGTGGCGCTACAGAAGAATGTTGAAGATTAGTTGGGTAGATTGCGTAACTAACGAGGCGGCGCTGAATAGAACTGGGGAGATAGGAAATTTGTAGCACAACTTGACCAAAAGAAGGGATCGGTTGATAGGACACGTTCTGAGACAGCAAGGGATCACCAGCACAGTACTGGAAGGAACTGAGGGGGGTGAAGGGGGCAAAACTTGAATACAGTAAGCTTGTCCCTTTGAGATAGCCTGTCTTTAAGCCCTTGCATCTCCCAGCAATTTGTGTCTTCACTTTGAGGTGTCTTTCTCGCTGTGGGTTGATTTTAAGTGACCGATATGTTGCGAGATGCCAAGTCTTCACTCGTTCCCTGAAATAACAGTTACATTCTTTCTCCGAATTCCCCGATCGCCGTCTTGTTTTCTCTTGATGGTGTGGTCCTGCTATGCAGTGCCACGTATTTTGCCGCTGACTTCCTTTCCGATTGCAGAGGCGCAAGAGCTGGAAGAGAGCTTCTACATTTAAACAATTCACTGTGAAATCACAAAATACTGTTTCCATAATTCTTCTATATTCAGATAAATTCTCAGCTTTTAACTACAAAGCTTTTCAGACATGTTTATACGTGATGGTTTAATGCCTGACCAAAGCCATAAGTTAGTACTTAACTTGAGGTAGCACAGCATAGAGTCTATATAACATTCATTTTTTTTGGTGCTAGGCCATTGTCGTCAGGCCCCTTTCTCCTTTGGTGTCCACAGCATCCCAAAGCACGACTGCAAAATGCAAGTGACCCCTCACTGGCCAGTCCAAATTTCACATCCGTCCTCGCTTTCTGCGCTGTGTCCACATTTTTCTTTCTCATATTTGCACATAAATTCCAGCGGACCCAGGTGCAGTAGATGTTCTTTACGCTACTACTAATTAAATTCACGTTTTGCGCGAGCACATCTTTTCATCGGTCTAGTGAAAGGGAAGGGAGCAACATGTACCACTAGAACTTGCATCACTCTTCTGTTCAAGCGAGACTATTCGAGTATTTTTTGAACTTGCTTTCATGGTTCCTGTTATAACTGGACGCCCTTCTCGTCCCGCCGCACCACGGACTCACGCTGTTGAGGCACATCATTTCCCATATGGGATTCTGTTCCCCTATGATTATGATATTCTTCTCGTGTTCTACAACTACTACGCCCTGTTCTATATCTTCCTCCCCAGCTCATGTGATATACAAATCTCCTCTGCACAATACTGTAGTCTCCTAACCATTTATCAGTTTCCCCAACTCTTTCCCAAAATCCATTCAGAATGTGCTTGCCGTCTATCAGATCACGTTTCGTATTGTGTGGGAACTTTACCCTAAAACAAATTTATGGTATCTTTACGTTTCAAGACCTGTGTAAATGTATCAGTTTCCTGGTCAATTCTCCACAATACTCCTTCCAAATTTTTTTTAATTGACTATCATATCCGGATTTTCTCCACGCGCTCTGCGTCAACTATTCCTGCTTTGCCCTTTCTCTACTAACATGTTTTAACGAAACGCTTTGCAAACGAATCAAACTTCCTCAAATATTTCTGAACTTCAGTAAACTTACTGTTTAAACTATTAATGAATGTGCTGGGTATATTAATCCACTGTCTTGAAAGGCAGAGTTATTAGCAGTGCCTCCATCTCTCTCTCTCTCTCTCTCTCTCTCTCTCTCTCTCTCTCTCTCCATTTATATAGGTTTTTTTTCAGTCCCCCTACTCTATCATTCATTTCAGAACCGGTCTCTATTATCTTTTCCACCTCACCCCTAGCCAGCTTCCTATGCTCTTGGAAGGTAAGACCACAATAATTTTTAATTTCACCCCTTCCCTCTTTACACTTCATGGCTTGGCCCACAATATGTTGTCTTGGCCTTGGATTTGATTATGTACTGGAAGTCTTAACTTGATTTGTTTGTCTTCTAAGGCTTCCCAAATTACTCCACTTACTTCTTTCTTAAATTCTGCCAACGTTTCTTTTAAATGAATTTTATTCATAGGTCTACGTAAAAGTATATTTTTGCCTCACGGAAGCATAAAGGACCGAGCGAGGTGGCGCAGTGGTTAGCACACTGGACTCGCATTCGGGAGGACGACGGTTCAATCCCGCGTCCGGCCATCCTGATTTAGGTTTTCCGTGATTTCCCTAAATCGCTCGAGGCAAACGCCGGGATGGTTCCTTTGAAAGGGCACGGCCGACTTCCTTCCCCCGTCTTTCCCTAATCCAATGAGACCGATGACCTCGCTGTCTGGTCTCCTTCCCCAAACAATCCAATCCAAATCCGGAAGCATAAAGAAGGATATTCATTATCTATTCTTTCCTTAACTATTGTTCAATTCAGCCTCAGCTTGATATCATCACTGAAACGCCGCAGACAAAAATACCCAATTTGGAGAGCTCTTTTCAATAGAGCTAAATTTTACCGGTGTTCCCATTTCAATTTCGTTTTTCAGAAGTTTCTGGTCAATGTAAGATTCGCCCTTAGCGGTCTATCCGAAAAAAAGAAAGAGCGAACGCACCGTCTCCGAGAAACAGTGCATGTACGGTAGATCTGTAGCATGTGAAACTATAATGCAGATGTGTTACCTAACTTTTGCCCATTATGTTTGTTGTAAATATGATGTTTTATTCTGTAAATCTTTAGATAATCTGTATTAAGAAATGTGATACGTAGTGTAACCTGTGTAAATTGTTTTGTATTATGACTATTTACTATAGCTTAATGCCACCGAGGTAGAAAAAGGAGGGAGGTGGCACTTCAGACTTACGCTGTACGTTGTTTTGAAGCCAGTGAGTTGTGTGTGTGGGGTGGGGGGGGGGGAGGGGCTGCCGGCATTTTAAGTTGCCCAAACATTAGCAGGCTACTGTTTACGATTGCGTCTTGCTCATTTTTTCTGTCGTGTGCGCGCAACAATTGTTTTAAATACTAAAAACTATAAAGCCTACATGAATAACATAGTGTTCTTGAATGCATATTTGCTCTAAGTAATACTACACATTTGATCTCATTAACGTAACTTGTTTTTTGCTGCTATATTTCGGATAACCAGAAACAGAAGAAAGTGATACGAAAAGCATGTTTTCGTAATCCATTTAATTCTACTTTTACTGTAGTTGTATCGATAGCAAATGAAACTGAAATTCTCAAACCAATGCTTGTTTGCTTACTGGTATCGGTATTGCTTCTTGATCGTTACATTTTCAGCTTTCATATCGTATACACATTTTTAGTTCTCACGTTTGCAAGAAACTTACTTAATTGTTCTTTGCTAGCCCACAAACGCGTGCAATGAGGAAAGAAGCTATCGTATCTTGTGCCTGTCAACAAAGTGAAAGATTATTGAAATGTCAAATAAACATAACTGCATAGAGTACGCCTCCATTCAACATAGAATTCTTGTTTTATTAGAGTGTCAGTGCATTACTCTCACTGTAGTTTACCCATCTTTTCACTTTGAAATCTTACCCATGATGCGTCATTCAGAGTGTAATAGCCACTTAAAGAGTAAAAAAAAAGGATATAATTTTTTAAACATCTCTCCGCATTGTGGAATGCTATAAATGTGATTAAGGGAATGGTCTCTTAGGACCCCTTTAAATGGATATCTTGTTTTAACATATATTTAACTTTCAGTAATGACAGCCTAATCTGGTAAGATGTAGGCCTACCTTTCCAACAGTAGCCTGTTTGCTTCTTTTCCTGGAATATTTTTCGCCAGTAACTCTGACAGTTTTTCAGGAATAACCAAACATAGCACAAGTGGAATGTGCGTCTACTTTGATCATCTGTTTGATTTTACTTTTGAGTTTCATTCTGAAGTTTTCAAGTCTATACATGCTTTGTGATATACCAATAGTTATTTTCATGTTCTACGTATCATTTGCACGATTAATCGTAACTGTATGGAACTAGTCATTATAATAGGCATCAGTTTTTGTTGTTGTTGTAAATATGCCTCCATACTGATCATTTATTAGTTGTTACGTTTTTTAATTAAAGAGAGACAGATATAAGTCAGTAATTCCTACATATCACCATTTCAACATTACAGTAATAGATGATCTTCCGTGGAATAGGAGGATTATCAAAGAGAAACATTTTCTGTTTAGCTTGTAATGTTGTTGCTTTAATTTGTTCTGAAATCGGTGCTGATATTCGAGACAATAAAAGTGGGTTAAAAGCTGTGAGCTATCTGAGGAAGTTAACCTGTTTCACCAGGTATCAAGTCTAGCTTACCAAATTCCCAACCAGACTAATATTAATTATAATCTTTCAGTACTCATCTTACTATAACCGGTGATATATATATAAAAAAGGCAATTTAAATAAAAAGAAATAAATCAGTTTATATTTGGACATTTAACATTGATCATTGTTCCGTTAAAATTTCAGCATATCAAACTTGATTCATAACTAAACTGGTGCCTTATTTAGGATTGTGTAAATGTGAGTTTGTAATCTTACGGAAGCCATCAAATAGGGAGCCAAGATTGGGAGACTACATACAACACTACATTCATAAAATAACACACGAAGAACGTTGAAACATATGCAAGAAGAAATTAACCACAACCAACCGATTCAATTTTCACCCAAAGAAATTACGTTCGTAGCGCAATCCTGTCCATCATGAAATTACCACACACTGGTATACACTCCTGGAAATTGAAATAAGAACACCGCGAATTCATTGTCCCAGGAAGGGGAAACTTTTGACTCATTCCTGGGGTCAGATACATCACATGATCACACTGACAGAACCACAGGCACATAGACACAGGCAACAGAGCATGCACAATGTCGGCACTAGTACAGTGTATATCCACCTTTCGCAGCAATGCAGGCTGCTATTCTCCCATGGAGACGATCGTAGACATGCTGGATGTAGTCCTGTGGAACGGCTTGCCATGCCATTTCCACCTGGCGCCTCAGTTGGACCAGCGTTCGTGCTGGACGTGCAAACCGCGTGAGACGACGCTTCATCCAGTCCCAAACATGCTCAATGGGGGACAGATCCGGAGATCTTGCTGACCAGGGTAGTTGACTTACACCTTCTAGAGCACGTTGGGTGGCACGGGATACATGCGGACGTGCATTGTCCTGTTGGAACAGCAAGTTCCCTTGCCGGTCTAGGAATGGTAGAACGATGGGTTCGATGACGGTTTGGATGTACCGTGCACTATTCAGTGTCCCCTCGACGATCACCAGTGGTGTACGGCCAGTGTAGGAGATCGCTCCCCACACCATGATGCCGGGTGTTGGCCCTGTGTGCCTCGGTCGTATGCAGTCCTGATTGTGGCGCTCACCTGCACGGCGCCAAACACGCATACGACCATCATTGGCACCAAGGCAGAAGCGACTCTCATCGCTGAAGACGACACGTCTCCATTCGTCCCTCCATTCACGCCTGTCGCGACACCACTGGAGGTGGGCTGCACGATGTTGGGGCGTGAGCGGAAGACGGCCTAACGGTGTGCGGGACCGTAGCCCAGCTTCATGGAGACGGTTGCGAATGGTCCTCGCCGATACCCCAGGAGCAACAGTGTCCCTAATTTGCTGGGAAGTGGCGGTGCGGTCCCCTACGGCATTGCGTAGAATCCTACGGTCTTGGCGTGCATCCGTGCGTCGCTGCGGTCCGGTCCCAGGTCGACGGGCACGTGCACCTTCCGCCGACCACTGGCGACAACATCGATGTACTGTGGAGACCTCACGCCCCACGTGTTGAGCAATTCGGCGGTACGTCCACCCGGCCTCCCGCATGCCCACTATACGCCCTCGCTCAAAGTCCGTCAACTGCACATACGGTTCACGTCCACGCTGTCGCGGCATGCTACCAGTGTTAAAGACTGCGATGGAGCTCCGTATGCCACGGCAAACTGGCTGACACTGACGGCGGCGGTGCACAAATGCTGCGCAGCTAGCGCCATTCGACGGCCAACACCGCGGTTCCTGGTGTGTCCGCTGTGCCGTGCGTGTGATCATTGCTTGTACAGCCCTCTCGCAGTGTCCGGAGTAAGTATGGTGGGTCTGACACACCGGTGTCAATGTGTTCTTTTTTCCATTTCCAGGAGTGTACTAAATTCATACTAACTCTCTGTGAAATCTTCCCGAAAAGAATAGCTGAGGGCTACTTTGATGCTTACACCACATGTTTCACGTGGTCAACTTGGTTTACACAAAGAGTGTAACGCCACAATAATTTTAATAATTAAAATAAATTACATCGAAACCCAATTTACAAAAGAAAAACCTCGAACTGGTTACTATCGTTTTACTATTAACCTGATGGGTCAAACAATTGTATAAGCACGTGGTACTGGTCTCACAAAGTACACCCCACGTGGGTTGAACATAAGGAAAAGTTACTATATTGAAAAATATTGTCAAGACTAGACGTTATAATCTCACGCACATTCGCACTTACGATTGATGATCTTAGTTAGAGTTACTGATCAACACGTGGTTCCACTTTACTCACAAAGTAGTGACAAAGCAACTACCGGAAGATATTCTGAACTTCACACTCAAATTACACTGCGTTGCAATTTAAGATAACATTAGATATTTTAGAGCTAAACGTGAAATAAAGGTGGTTAAATTTTCAGTTAGGCTGAACTTAAGAAATCCATTGTCCTACGGGATTAGCAGATACGCACTTAGCTGGAGATCTTACCATTTCAGACGCTCGCCGCGGACAGACTGACCTGCGCACCTTCCGAGCGTGCTTAACAGATACAAATGGAAGTGACCAGAGAGGCAGCTTCCTATACCAACATGACAAGGGACGGACAGGACCATACTAAGAATAGAAACCTCTCTGCTTTTAGAAAGCGTAGCTACCTGTTCCGACGTTGGTCCTACTGTTCTCTTGCAGACAGACTTGTCTGCTACCGTTAAGCATGCAACTAGAGATACATTTGCTCATTCATCCTCTCACACAGAAGGAAAGGGGGATGACAGTATCTTATCATATACAGTATATAAACGTAAGTGGATTTAGGTTCCGTATGAGACTGTGTGACATGAATTACATATAAACTGTGTTTTAAAGTGTAGTAGTGTGACAGATCGTCCTTGTTTATGTGTAAAAGTAACACGTTTCACTGCTCAGTCTCCTCCCAGATAGTCAGAAACACCACAGTAAATTTAGAAGAGGAATTTATGCCTTAAATGACAACAGAATTAAGAAATTAACATGAAAGGAATCCAACAGAGACCTTTCAAGCTCCACATTTTACTTCGCCGTGTGTCAGACATTTTATATCAATGGGTAAGTGATCAAAACTTTTGGTTGCAGCATTGTGAACCCCTGTGTGTGCTACCTTAATGTGGCGTAATGAATGTAATTTTTTTCTTCTGTTATTGTAATTATATACACCTATGTTCTTGTTGAAGTGCAGTGGATTATTTAGAACAAAGTTCAGGAGGGAATAACTGTACAGTGAATGGGATAGATTGTTACTCACACGCTGAGCACAAGGCAGGCACGGCGGAAAGAATGTTCACATAAATTTTCAGCGAAAGTCTTCTTCAAAAAGGAAGCACAGCACGCATACTCATTCATACAGTCATCGCACGAAAGTCGCACACAAATGACCGCTGTCTCCGACTGTTCTAGCCAGAATCTTTTTTAAATGGGGGGGAAATGTGAACAAATGAATAATAATTATCAGCGAGATGAATTTAGGGCATCAGATACTGACCCAATATTCAGCGCGGTGTTGTGGGGTACGAGACCGTTGATAGAGTACGGCTAGGCTCGTTTGCGATCTGGAAGACAATGAAAAACACAGAAAAGAAGAAAAAGAAGGGACACTGAATAAAGTAAGGCAAATCTAAAGTCGAATGTCAGTAATGAAACCACTTCAATAAAAGTAAACAGTGCAACAATAATTCACGTATACCAAAGAAAATATTGCTTGAATTGCTCCACTTACGAATGAATTGTGATTCATTTAAACTTTAGATTATGGAGCGATTAGTACACTCGTAAACAACGCAAGCTGGTATTTTTGACGAAACAACTACGTTCCCACACAATCAAAGCACGCAACACGGTCGAAACTGGCCACGGGCACGTCAAAAGTGACGTCACTAGGAAGTGTCACCGCGGTGAACTTTGAAGTGTGATTGCGGTGAACCTAATGTTCTGGAACAGTTCAAATGGCGGACGTCGGCTTCAAGTTTGTGATGTAATAACACCTCCCTTCTTTTTTTTACCTCCATGAGGGAAAGTAGGAGAAAGCAATATCATTGACAGAGTGTAAGGACTCGGATAGGAGCTCTGTCTCTGGACGAGAGGACGATGCCAGACCAGAGCGCGCAGGAGATTTCCTTGATTACGATACGTAAAAGTGAACACACGGAAGTGGCATACATTGTCGAAACTATGTGAGGCGTTGTTGTTAACCAGCGAGGCACCAAAAGCATGACGAGTACGGGCAGATATAAGAGACTCCAATAACATCAAGATCCTGCCCCATAGTTGGCCACTGCGAACCAAGGTGTGCCCGCAATACTACGTGGACCAATAGGAGCACTGTGGACTATGACGAAGACGACGGTTTCACATCTGCAACGAATTGTAAGGTTGTTCTTTCGCCTTAGAAACTTTGTGTGGCATTACCCAGTGACATTCTCAATGAATTTTATTTCAGTGGTAAGTGTTGGGTGTAACAACTGTAGTACTTGATATCATTATCCTGTCATTGAAACATATTCCTTTCCAGTTACAGAATACTCGAGTTAAATAACTAAATAGCTAAAAAGATAATATAAAGTAGTTAATAATGAAGTCCTATAAGTTAGCAGTGTTATTCAGTTATATTTATAGGCAAAGTCATTCTTTATAATTGAATGAAGACAAAGTAAAGCAACTTAAAATAAAAGTAATTTCAAATCCAAGAAAAAATAAAATACGTTCACATATTTCATACTGTGTCCATTGTAACAATGCTGTTGTGTGCTGTCTTGGTTCGTATTTCGGCGTTGTCAAATTGTTGAAAGCCAACAGTTGCTTATTTGATCCAGTAAAATATTCACAGTTGTTACAATCAGTCCAAAGTACGTATCCAGGAAACTAAGGCAGATAAGTAAACATTAATCTGAGGTTATGTAAATTATTGTCATAACAAAAGAGGTATTCCAGTAAATCATTTACTTTTTCAGTAATGAGTTTAAATATCTCATCAAAATCGACGCAGTTAAGTATGAACGATACCAAGACTACTGCTTTCTTTATTCATTATTATGTCGTAACGTGTTGTGTTGCCAAAAATGTCCAAACGGTTACGTATTCATTGCTGCCCGCATTATTGATCAGAAAGCGTACAGATAGTGCCCAACTGGGTTAGCGATCGTGTTAATTATTGTTTATATTATTTCAGTTACTTTTTTTGTGGATATTTGAGTCATCTGGTACCACTTTTTCGTTTCGTATCATATGCGAGTGACGGCACTGTTTTAAACAAAAGCCATATAAGTAGAAAGTGCTGGAGCTGGATAGATTGTTCTTTGGAACGAGTTATTGTATACTTCTCCCCACTAAGCGGTAAAAATTTCTTTGGAGACGATAGCGTTAACCAACACTAAGTTCGTAAGGCATACGCGACCACGGTCATATCATCGCATTAACCAATTAGTAAGAGGGTAGGTTAGAAGTACCTCTATTATCTTATTTCGTTCACTACTTCGCAATTATATCACAAAGTTCCAAAACTCAGAGAAAAATTTATGCAGGGGCAAATTAAACTACGTGTTATTTTTTAAGCTTCGCACAAAAAATATCTACCTTTACACGTAATGTAGTGATACAGTGATCTGCGTACCCTGTACCTCCGAAGCAGAGTTTGGTGTGCGATCTACAAAGATAATTCGATCTGTCGAAACAGGACGCGCTCTCAAGAACGAAGAGCAAACGAGTAAATATCCTAACTCACAAATGCACTATAACAGTGAAACTTCCTGGCAGATTAAAACTGTGTGCCGGACCTTTGCCTCTCGCGGGCAAGTACTCCACCATCTCAGCTAACCAAGCACTACTCACGACCCGTGCTTACAGCTTTATTTCCGCCAGTACCTCGACTCCTACCTTCTAAACATCACAGAAGCCCTCCTGCAGACCTTGCAGAACAAGTACTCCTGGAGGAAGGGATACTGCGGAGACACGACTTAAGCCGTCGGCACACAGACCGTGCTGTCGGACGTCAACGTTGAGGGTGATGAGTTCAACGGGATTACGAACGCTCAGAAACGATATGACTTGTGCATACGGTACGTGGGCCCCAACGTTCTATACGCGATCACAACGCACTCCATCGGCAGTTGCGGGATGTTTCTAGCTCGTAAGTCACACTGCTTACTAAACAGGTGCGCGTGAAATTCCCACATTAACTCTATCAAAACGCACATTTCCTCCATTGCCCATAGGCTAGTCACGTTGTTGTATATTTAATATACACAAATAAAAAACTTCAGTAGCCATGTACATGTTTTAAGACGAAAAGGAAAGTACCATGTCCAATAAGTAAGGACACAGGCTTATAAAAGTTCTATTACAAACAGTGCGATACAAATTAGCAATAGTTCTCCACATAAGCATGATTTCACCATTCCCACATTTTAGTAAAACCCTAAGGTCATTCTTACTTGATCACTGCTCCTACCCAGTAGCAGAATTTTTGCAAAATGTGAACTACGAAACGTAAAAGAAAAAGGAGCAAAATATCATTATACAAGCAGCGCAAGCTGTCCTGTAGATTAACCCAATCGAACAAACTCACTCCTCAAAAAAAGGTGAACTTATATTTACATAATATCAAATACTATAGTATATACTTATATTAAACCTGACCTACTAGATATTGCCCTGCACGTTCGGGAAGACTCCGGAACGTGCTATTCCACGCTATGACGTCAGAAACTCGGCACGCGCAAAGCTCAACGTTCGGATGCACGGTCCGTGTGCTGACGGCTTTAGCCACAGCTTGGCGGATGTTACCAGAATAAAATTTTCACTCTGCAGCGGAGTGTGCGCTGATACGAAACTTCTTGGGAGATTAACAGTGTTTGCCGGACCAAGACTCGAACTCGGCACCTTTTCTTTTCGCGGGCAAGTGCTCTATCATCTGTGAAGTTTGGAAGGTAGGGGACGAAGTAATGGTGAAATTAAAGCTGTGAGGACGGGTTGTGACTCGTATTTGGGTAGCTCAGATGTTGGAGCACTTGCCCGTGAAAGGCAAAGGTCCCGAGTTCGAGTCTCGATCCGGCACACAGTTTTAATCTTAGGTACCCAATCTGAGGTACCCAATCATGACTCACGACCCGTCCTCACAGCCTTAATTCCGCCAGTACCTCGTCTCCTACCTTATAAACTTCACAGAAGCTCTCTTGCAGAACAAGCGCTCCTGGAAAAAGGATATTACGGAGACATGGCTTAGCAACAGTCTGGAGGATATTTCCAGAATGAAATTTTCACTCCGCAGTGGAGTGTGCGCTGATACGAAACTTCCTGGCGGGTCCCGAGTTCGAGTCTCGGTCCGGCACACAGTTTTAATGTGCCAGGAAGTTTCATATCAGCGCACACTCCGCTGCAGAGTGAAAATTTCATTCTGGAAGCATTATAATAACGCCTCAAACTGGGTGTGCACTGACTGATACGAACTTTGACTAAATTTAACGAGCCCATGGACGCTCTCCGGTAACATGACGAAAATGATGATAACACACTGGTGGCATGTTATAATTTCAGTACCAATATCTTCTATAGTACACTCAAGAGCGTAAATTCTCTGAGAGCTTTCCCATGAGCGTTTCTAGGGTTAAAATCGTGGACAAAGCGACAAGCAACATTACTGCGGTGACTTTCTGGGTGAAGAGCTCGGCAAAGCTAATTGGAAAGAGCCCCTACTGTGGACGAGTTAACAAAAGCACTCGCGCAACCGGAAGTGGGTCACTGACATCTCGACCCGCTAATAAAGGCGAGGCGTGCTGGGCCGGCCCATATTGCACAATAATTTTCACTGGCACTCGAGGTCATAATGGTTCGGCGTTGCTCCTGCGGCGCTTTCATAACAAGTCACCGCCCACCAATAAATCGTTCATTTGGCTGCCGCCGGGGTCGGAAGTGGCAGCAGTCTGGTCGCGCAGGGAAAAGCCAGTTGGCCAGAGAGGGCCAGAGGAAGCGAGAGAGGCTCGCCTTTGTGAACTCAGCAGCCGTTCCCGGCGTCACATCCATTGACTCGGACATAACTTCCAGAAACAACAAAAGAGCGTCCGCGTCGGCAGCGAGAAAAGCTCCCCGACTCAGCTTTTGTCGCCTCCGCTACTTTGGCGTACCTGGGGCCGAATTAATCGGGGTGCTGCTGTGGTAGGGGGAAGGGGAGGGTCGCGCGCTGTGGTTGGCCCCTGTCGCTGCGCTCGTGTTGTCAATGAGCGGCGATTACAGCGCCATAGCGATTCATTAAATCGCATCTTTGGAGGAAAGACCGGTCCCCAGTAAAGCTTGCCCGCTCTTGTCGGCTGACAAATACGGAGTGAGGGGCCGCGGATGGGTGGGGACGGAGGGAGGGATGTGCGCTTCGCTGCCTCGCCTTTGTTGCCCTCCTTTCCCCCCCCCCGCCCCCCCCCCCCCTACGCAGACGTGGGAAGACGTTGGAGTGGGGGGACAGGACAGTGGTGGTGGAGGGGGAGCGTGGAGGGGGATCCCCCGACACAGGGAAGTAATGGATAGAGACGGATGTTGGGTGCGCGCAGAATGGGCCAATAAAATGCTCCATTGATGGCGCAGCTGCTGGCTTTGTGCCGCCGTATCACGGCAGCCCGTATTAATACGCGCCGTCCTGTGTCATGCTAAGCGGCGCGCTTTGTCGCCGCGCGATAACAGTCACGCCGGCTCGGATCTGCGCTCTCTTTCCCCCCTTTGTCAATAGGATCCTGCAGCCGCACTGCATAATGAGTTCATATAGCAGCAAGCAACTACCGTGCCCTGAGAGGCGACCCTCGTCTGTTTGTACCTGCTCGCAGTTAAATGAGAGCGCGTGCACAGTAAATCGTCTGCCTGGGACGACTTACTTATGGTCCGGACATCGCGAATTGTGACAAATGGTTAGTTACTGCGCGGGACTCTGTGGTCAGTCGGAGAGAGGACAGGCGCTACCGAAGACAATTCAGCGTGATTTAGACTGACATATCCTAATGCTAAATAGTCCGTTCTTCAAGATTTCCTTTATGTGGCGCCCTGTTACTAACAATGTACCAGAAATGTACTGTTTTATTTCGTATCAATTACTTTCGTAGTTTCAGTTTATTCGTATGGAGTCTGGGTGGCTATCAACAGTAGGTATGTGACACCATCTTAAATTACATATACCGGGTGTATTGGCAACGGCCTTGCCGCAGTGGCTACACCGGTTCCCGTGAGATCACCGAAGTTAAGCGCTGTGGCGCGTGGTCGGCACTTAGATGGGTGACCATCCAGGCCGCTATGCGCTGTTGCCATTTTTCGGAGTGCACTCAGCCTCGTGATGCCAATTCAGGAGTTACTCGACCGAATAGTAGTGGCTTCGGTCAAGAATGCCATCGTAACGGCCGGGAGAGCGGTGTGCTGACCCCACGCCCCTCTTATCTACATCCTCCTCTGAGGATGACACGGCGGTCGGATGGTCCCGATGGGCCACTTGTGGCCTGTAGACGGAGTGATGGGTGGTTACTATTAGAGTGTAGCTACTAACTGAAGTCCAGTGTGGGCTGCAATTATCGATGGCAGCGAAACTTGGTAAATATTCTCATGTGTAATGTGGAACTGATTCACACTGGAAAAAAAGTTGGTTCCAGGTGTAAATCTGACGCTGTGTATGCAAGAAAGATGTATAGAAATGTTTACGTCTGTAGTGAATTAGGAGCGAAACGTGGGTGGAAAAGGTCAAACAAGAGAGAAAGGCGTAATGTTGATTTTATCATTAAGTGCAGCTTACATACACAGTTCAGCCAGAACATTACGACCACCTACCTAATAATCGGCATGTCCATCTTTGGCACGGATAATAGTGGCGGCGCATCGTGACATGGAAGTAATGACGCCATGGTAGGTCGCTGGAGAGGGTTTGCTCCATATCTGCACACGCGTCACCTAATTCTCGTAAATTCCGGGGAGCTGGGCGATGAGCGTCATCTGACGCCTCGCTCAATCACTTTCCAGATATGTTCGATCGGGTTCAGATCTGACAAGTTGGGGGCCAGCACATCGACTGGAACTCGTCACCGTGTTCCTTGAACCACTGCTCTTGGCCTTGTGACACTCCTGATCCTGAAAAATGCTATTAACGGTGTTCAACCAGTGTACAGTACACTATAGGTGTTCGTTCTTTCCGCGCGCTATACGAGATTGGAGTAGTAAAACTATAACTATTCGATGAACTCTCTGCCTGGCACTTAAATGTGATTTGCAGAGCATCCATGTAGATGTACCTAAAGTAGATCCTTTTTGTTTCACACAAGTTTGATAGTCTTCTTGTAAATATTTTTATTATTTTTTTGGAGGTAGTTTACATTAGTACCTAAATGGTAAGCATATTTCACTAGTATATGCAAATTAAATATTACTATCATATTTCTATGAGTACAGACGCGATTTTTTATTTAACGTTCTATATTACATTATCACATAAATTCCACGTATCCAGCAAATTTACCTAGCGATGTGGCTCATTCGTGATAGGCTAGACTCTTATTTGAGAGAACAGCAGTTCAAAACTCCGTGTCACCATTTAGATTTAGGTTCTTCACTGTTTCCTCACATCGCTGTAGCCAAATGCCGAGATGAGTCCTTTGAAAGGGCCTTGTCTACTTCCTTCTCAATCCTTTCATAAGCCGAGCTCTAATGACATCATCATAGGCTGAGCGATAAACTCTAATGTCCATTCCGTCTTTCTTTCTCGGAAAAGGAAGCTTACTATCCAGAGTAGTCTACTTTCACAGTAAGTCGGTACCAAGGTGTTTCGTCACTCCTTTCTACTAGTGAGTTAAGAAATAAAGCTGATAATATTCAAACAAGATGTTTTTATTCATATAGCACTAGTTTTAGGTTGGCACAGAATATTTAATATCTAAAGAAGGGGCGAAAACAGATCAGCTGATGATTTTCCGTTAGACATCAACGAAGATAACCAGCAAAATATGCCAACGTTTGATAGTCCTTAGCAAGGGGAAACAGGACATAAACTACAAAATCAGCTTGCAAAACACATCTGATAATGTTAATGAATACATTGCATTATTGTCATAGTTCCTATTTTCACTGTTAGTTAGCTTAACAAAAGTTGTGCAAAATGTATTAGGCGATTTTCTTAAAGTTGTTTGGGTAGCCTGTAACGTGGGCCAGCATTGGAAGAGATCATTGTGGCAAATCGTTTAAAAACAGCCCTCCTATTGGCCGGCAGAAACGATTCTTAACAGCCTAGAACTGATGGTCGTCGTCAGTCCAACCTTAGACGGTATCGTGCGGGTAATGACAGATGGACTGAAGAATTTGCAGCTGTATTGCACACACTATTTGACAAGGGGCAGACTCTTTTATTGGGACATCTTTCCGACTTCGAAATTTCACGTTTGTTCCCTCTCTCTGTCATATAAAATGTGGTTTCTTCTGTTTGTCTGATGCATTTGGATCCATGCTGTTGTGGCCTTCAGTCCGAAAAGTGGTTTGATTTAGCTCGACATCCAGAACATCCAGTTCAACGTGCTAACTGAGCTCGTCTCTTGGTCACCCTCTACACTTTTAACCCCCACCCCCGCTTACACTTCTCTCCAATATCAAACTGGATCCTTAGATGACGTATCGATGTAGACATCTTCAGTGCAGCCTGACCATCTTGTCGCTCTGCCTTGTAGAACCAAATTTAGACTGAGCAAACCTATCACTGTATCATTCATGGAAGTGCGAATTGCTCGGCTACTTACGTTTGATTTTTCTAACGTTTGTAACAATGTAAGAATTTAAATCTAACAACGAAAATGACGTAGCCCACATCAGGATTAACATCTTTCCCCCACTATTTTTGCTGTCAATCTTTTCACGAACTCCTTACTCACATAACGCCTTGACAAAGACGGCGTTCGCAATTTAAAAAGCACATCCGTCGAAGTCGCAGCCAAAACAAAAGTACGTCAGTGCCATGTCACGTGCACCTTTTAGCGTCGCATTCGGAACCGTGTGTGGCGGCAGAGATTACAGAGCCACATGAGCTTCCTAATTGATCTTATAAAAGGAAAAAATATACTTGCATCGACAAAAACGAAGAGCAAGACACAAAAATATTAAAGACATACAGAGCGGTCACCACAACCGCACAGATTTCACTAGTACGCCTACCGTCAGACGCAAATTCTCAACGTATACTACTCACTACTGATGTAGTGCCCTTGCTCATTAGCGTCATTCCTCACGGCATCTCGTCTATTCCCGTAAGAGTTCGAGCTTCTTGTGCATTTGCAGTGAAGGGATCATTGGCTATCAGCGTCTCAATTATATATGTGGTGTCTGTTCTTTCGGGCACGTATAATTATAGCGACATTGGCCAACGATACCTTCGATACAGAGGCACACGAAGCTCGAACTCATATGGGAACTGGCGAAATTCCGCTATTACTGAGGCTTATGTGCAGGGACATCACATCAATAGTGTGTGATATAAGCTGAGAATTTGGGTCTGGCGGGAGACGTACCAGAGCAGTCCGTGCAGTTGTAGTGACCACTATGACCAGAGAGTGTAGACGTCAGGGCATGTGCCTAGTAAGTAGGAAACCCAGGTTCTAATCCCAATCTGGTACAAATTTTCAACTTACCCCATTGATATAAATGCCCACTGGCAGTTAATGTCTCTAATACCTCTGTATCTTGATTCATGGTGCCTGTAGGATCAAAATGGTGTCTGTTCTTCCGGGCATGTCCGAAAGAACAAACAAGATATCTATAAAAATAAAGATAATAAATATCACGTTGACAGACAGGGAAATTTAGTGCGAAGCCATAGGAGATGTTGAGATTAATACTGCAGCAGGGGAAGGCTTATGCTTGATGATGATGATGATGATGATAATGTTTGGAGTGTGGCGCGCTGAACTGCGCGGTTATTAGCACCCGTACAAATTCCCAAACTTTTCTCAGTCCAATCTTGCCACGTGCATGAATGATGATGAAATGATGAGGACAACACAAACACCCAGTCATCTCGAGGCAGGTGAAAATCCCTGACCCCGCCGGGAATCGAACCCGGGACGCCGTGCTCGGGAAGCGAGAACGCAACCGCGAGAGGCTATGCTCGAGCGAACTGGTGCGGATATCGGCAGATATGCTGCAGGTATGTATACTTTGTACTGGTTGCTGAAGCTTGGTAACGACTGCACGAGGAGGTAGCAGAAGAAATATTGGAGACTATTTTGACAATGTTCCCATCCTTCTTGGCTGCAAAAAGGAACCGAAATTGTCGCCACGCCAAGGATACGGTGTAATTAAACTTGAACACCCCGACCGCCAAACGAACCCAAATTATGGAGTGCTAGCCACAGTGACAATGTTTCCTGCTGCATGAACACAATAATATTTATATCTGCAGTTCCGACATTTATTTCTAGGAACGCGTGAGAATTCAATAATACACAGAAAACCTGTAACCTGGATTCCAGGAGGAAGCAAGTGACACTTTTTACGCAGGAATAGCAGCCGGTTTCATTTTAGTGTTAGCGACTCGACACAGTGGGAATGAACTCTGCACACTGCCTTTCAAAACTGCAGTGGCGCCAGTTTTACATAACAAATCGCGTTACAATTAAAAACGCATCAAAAAACATGTAACAGCGAAGGCACAATATTTTAAAACTCGCGATTAAACATTAAATAGAATAAAGCGAAATTACATCTGCTGCCGAGCTCGACATGCATTTAGTCGTAACGACATGAGAGCAATCGAATTAATTTCGCAATTGTTTTTTGTGAAATTAAAACTGCTGTTCGTGTTCACGAGCTTAGCTGACTCACTTTTAAACGATTTTTCGCAGACTGTACGTGCGCTCGCAACGTAATTCAGCGCTGTGTGAGCTATATTCCACCAAATACCGTTGCCTGTCCTTTGAAAATATCTAAAATGCACCAAAACCAATGTAAAATAAGTTTCCCGGAGGTTTTGGAGAGAGAAACTACTTGAATTTTCTAAAAATAATTATCTTTATATTGTTATTATTAGAATATCGGTTTGGGATATTCTCGTGTTAATGTTGTAACCATCCTCATTCAAAAGATGTACACTGAGGTGATAAAAGTAATGGGATATCTCATAGTACCTTGTCGGATCTCCTTTTAGTGCACTCGACGTGGCGTGGGCTCACCACGTCGTTGAAGTCCCCCGCAGAAATACTGAGCCATTCCGTCTCTACAGCCGCCCATAATAGCGAAAGTGTTACCGATTCAGGATTTTGAACACTTACTGACCTCTCCTTCACGTCCTATAAATTTTCGATGGCATTCAAGTCTAACTTCTGGGTTATCAAACCATTCGCTCAAATGGTCCAGAATGTTCTTTAAACCAATAGCGTACACTGTGGCCCGGTGATGTAGCGCATTATCATCCATAAATATTCCATCGTTGTTTGGGAACATGAAGTCCATTGATGGCTGCAAATGGTCTCCAAGTAGCCGAACATAACCGTTTCCAGTCAATGATTGGCTCAGTCGGACCAGAGGACCCACTCCATTCCATCTAAACACAGCCCAAACCATTATGGAGCCACCATTAAATTGCACAGTTCCTTGCTGACAACCTGGGTCTATGGCCACACACGAACCCTATCATCTGCTCTTACCAACTCAGATCGGGTCTCATCTTATCAGGCCACGGTTTTCACGTCGTCTGGTGTCCAACTGATATGGTTCCGAGCCTAGAAGAGGGGCTGAGGGCGATGTCGTGTTCTTATCAATGGTACTTGCGTCGGTCGTCTGCTGCCATAGACTATCAACGCCAAATTTCGCCACACTGTCCTAACGGAAACTTTTCTCGTACGTCCCACATTGATTTCTGCGGTTATTTCACACACAGTTGCTTGTCTATTAGCACTGACAACTCTACGCAAACGCCACTGATCTCGGTCGGTAAGTGAAGTTCGTCGGCCACTGCGTTGTCTGTGGTGAGAGATATTCTTGGCACACGCAGTTGGTCGCGAAATGGAATGTTCCATGCGTCTAGCTCCAAATGCCATTTCAAGTTCAAAGAATGTTATTCTCCGTCGTGCGACCATAACCAAGTGAGAAACCTTTTCACATGTATTACCTGCGTACAAATTAGAGCTCCGCCAGTGCACTGTCCTTTTGTATATAGTGTACGCAATTCTACCGCCATCTATATATGTGCATACTGCTATCCCGTGACTTTTATCACCTTAGTGTATGTCGAATCCATTCGGCCAGAAAGTGTATCTAAAGCTATTCTCACCCCTCTAGCAGCGAAAAACAAATACCAAGAATGAAAATATTACAGGACAATAAATTTCATATGTTGCTTTACAGCAGCCGCGTGTAGTCTTTTACAGAAAAGATTAGAAAGAAAAACTGACGAAAACATGGCGAAGGATCACTTTTGTTTTAGGAAAGTAAAGAGGATACAAGATGCTGTTGGATGACTAATGGCCGGCCGGAGTGGCCGAGCGGTTCTAGGGGCTCCAGTCTGGAACCGCGCGACTTCCACGGTCTCAGGTTCGAATCCTGCCTCGGTCATGGATGTGTGTGATGTCCTTAGGTTAGTTAGGTTTAAGTAGTTCTAGGTTCTAGGGGACAGATGACCTCAGAAGTTAAGTCTCATAGTGCTCAGAGCCATTTTTTGATGTCTAATGAAAGGACAAAGTATGCTAAGAATTACGTGTACATCTGTTCGTTGATTGGGAAAAGGCGTTTGATAGTCGCCAAAGATACTGGAAGGACAGAATGCTCAGACATGTCCAAAAGAACAGACACCACAATGGATCAACACACGAAGCAATTAGAGACACTAGCTGCCAGTGGGCATTGATTGATATCAACGGGACAAGTTCAGACTTTGCGACAGAATGGGTCTCACCACAGCTGCACGTATTACGTTAGCTCCCCTCCCGTCAGACCCAAATTCTCAACTTACACCACACACTGCTGATGTAGTGCCCCTGCTCATTAGCCCCATTACTTGTGGGATCTGGGTAATTCTCCTAAGAGTTCGAGCTTTGTGTGCATCTGAACTGAAGGGATCATTGGCGTCATTGCGGCACAATACCTTCTCTAAGACCATTTACATCTCTCAGGCAAATGTGCCTCTAAAAAAGGGCCGGACAATGAAGGTCAAACCTCCACCCCTCCAAATTTCTCACTCTACGTCAACGGGATGGCTTAAACGAAGGCCCCATTCCCTATTTTTATTACTATTGCATCAGTGTATGTTTCATTATTCGGGGTCCAAGGCCCATAGTGAAAAGACCATCAGAGAGATCAGACCACGCCCCAGGCAGACTACAAAGAAACTACACAGTCGGATATATGTTGTTTGTTGTTGTTGTGGTCTTCAGTCCTGAGACTGGTTTGATGCAGCTCTCCATGCTACTCTATCCTGTGCAAGCTTCTTCATCTCCCAGTACCTACTGCAGCCTACATCCTTCTGAATCTGTTTAGTGTATTCATCTCTTGGTCTCCCTCTACGATTTTTACCTTCCACGCTGTCCTCCAATAGTAAATTGGTGATCCCTTGGTGCCTCAGAACATGTGCTACCAACCGATCCCTTCTTCTAGTCAAGTTGTGCCACAAACTCCTCTTCTCCTTCCTCTGCTGCCTTTACTACTTCATCCCTCAAAGCTCCCCATTCTTCTTCTACTGTATTTCCTTCCCCCATTCTTGTCAATTGTTCCCTTATGCTCTCCCTGAAACTCTGTACAACCTCTGGTTTAGTCAGTTTATCCAGGTCCCATCTCCTTAAATTCCCACCTTTTTGCAGTTTCTTCAGTTTTAATCTACAGTTCATAACCAGTAGATTGTGGTCAGAGTCCACATCTGCCCCTGGAAATGTCTTACAATTTAAAACCTGGTTACTAAATCTCTGTCTTACCATTGTATAATCTATCTGAAACCTTAGAGTATCTCCAGGGTTCTTCCATGTATACAACCTTCTTTCAAGACACACTGTCCAGCGAATGCAGTAAGTTGGAGGTCCCTGCTGTTTTGGGGTGGCATTATGTGGGGCCGACGTACGCCGCTGGTGGTCATGGAAGGCGCCGTAACGGCTGTACGATACATGAATGCCATCCTCCGACCGATAGTGCAAGTGCATCCATATCGGCAGCATATTGGCGAGGCCTTCGTCTTTATGGACGACAATTCGCGCCCCCATCGTGCACATCTTGTGA